>NW_018408841.1:463862-503558 GCF_002113885.1 Mizuhopecten yessoensis | reverse complement strand
TTACATTTCAGCAGACAGAGTCCACATCCTTGCTACAACTTATATTACATTTCACCAGACAGAGTCCACATCCTTGCTACATCTTATACTACATTTCACCAGACAGATTCCACATCCTTGCTACATCTTATGTTACATTTCAGCAGACAGATTCCACATCCTTGCTACAACTTATATTACATTTCAGCAGACAGAGTCCACATCCTTGCTACATCTTATACTACATTTCAGCAGACAGAGTCCACATCCTTGCTACATCTTATGTTACATTTCAGCAGACAGAGTCCACATCCTTGCTACATCTTATGTTACATTTCAGCAGACAGATTCCACATCCTTGCTACAACTTATATTACATTTCAGCAGACAGAGTCCACATCGTTGCTACATCTTATGTTCCTTTTTAACAGACAGAGTCCACAGATCTACATAAATGAAGAAATTAAGCTGCTTGTATAAGATGTTGTAGCTACTATAGATTGCTGTTATTTATCAGATGTCTGAATATAATATAACTTCTTAAAAACTTTTAGCTTCCTGACATTTCTTCATTGATAAAAACTCTGTAAGAAATTAATAAGAAAATGTACGAGAAATATATTTCAACGTACAATTGTTTACAAACAATACACACACACACATACACAGTGTACGGTATAAACTAATGGGCCTGCAGCCACTTTATCACAAATTCATGTACATAATTTTGAATATTTAACCTACATTTGCCTCGTTTAATTGGAATCTTAATAAGCTTAGGGTTAACACATCACACATGGTACATACACAGAATAACACTGCTGATATATCTATTATTGTGAATGATGTAAGTGTATGTCCATATGGTTAACTCCACAGCTGTACAGCTACAATGTTATCTGATGTTCTATAGTAATCAAATATGTATTATTATATCACAAATGTGTAGAAGTGAACAACCTGATTTTATCATGGATGAGTACTGAAGCATGGCAATTGTATCCATACCTACTAGTACTGGAGCATGGCACCTTTTTGTATTACACTTCCTTATTGTAAGGGATTCACATGGTTTAATGAGTTTGGAATATATAATATACATATATATTGTGTATAGCCCAACTTTAAATACCATATGTTAACCAAGAGGAAATGAACATAAATACCATATGTTAACCAAGAAGAAATGAACATAAATACCATATGTTAACCAAGAAGAAATGAACATAAATACCATATGTTAACCAAGAGAAAATGAACATAAATACCATATGTTAACCAAGAAGGAATGAACATAAATACCATATGTTAACCAAGAAGAAATGAACATAAATACCATATGAATTTACAGAAAAATCCTCAAAACATCATGTTTTTTTAATGATCGATTGGTCAACTATTTTGTTTACTCTAAGTTTTACGAGATTCCACAATGTTTTCAGCATTAAATCACGAAAGCTCTCAAGTAGCGGTCATGTGATGGTCATGTGATCGATTCCTATGCAAGGGCTCTTCCGTTAACTTCCAGAAAATTTAGCTGGTGTCTGTGAAATTGTGAGTTGATTTCGGTGTGTTTTACAATAAGTAATCTATTTAGTTTGATCCTTTCTTCTTGTTGCCATTCAATTCTGTGATACTACAGAATGCCTGACACTCTTAGTATTAGCCACAGCGCAACGGTATCGGCTTCAATTTTACTGTGAAGTTAATACCTTACCTTGTCAATAGAATTAGCACAATAAATGTTTTCTGTCATGTTTGTAACGTTATTTCATTGCTAGATACTTTGATAAATATGATGCCTGGCTACGTGTTATTTTACAAATATAAGATCACTACGAAAGTAAAGAACGGCAGGTCAGGGGCATGTCAAAGAAGATGGAAAAAAGTCTTTGATTTGAATGCTAAAATATAGAATTAACAAGAGATCCCAGAGGGATCTTGGCGCCTACCTTTGTACCATCTTCATTAGTTCTTTGTCAGTTCGATCTTTTCTCTTCTTTCCTCTAATCTGTTTGATCAAGTCATGTTAACAGTAAATGCACCTTGAGGTAACTTTTGATCTAAACTTAATACTGATGTGTATGAAAGCCAACCTTCAAAGTGAGTTTGTCATTTCACATATTTACTAGTACTTACAATACTTAATGTGAAAGAAATAGAATCGATAATTGCAATATGAGAAAGATCTGTTTAGTTCTTCTTTTAATCCATTTTGTTTTTATGATCAGTCTCAAAACATAACATGCACAACGAGAGATCAAGGGGAACCTACATATAAAATTTGAGAAAGATCCCTCCCGTACTTCCCGAGATATAGCGATAAGAAACTTTCACTATCAAAATCCAATATGGCTGCCTGTCGGCCATGTTGTTTATCTGATCAGTCTCTAAAATTGCCCTGCACAGCTAGGACCAAGGGGAACCTACACATAAAATTTAAGAAAGATCCCTCTAGTTCTTCCGGAGAAATAGCTGTAACAAACCTACACTATCAAAATTAAAGATGGCTGCCTGTCGGCCATGTTGTTTATCCGGTTAGTCTCAAAAGTTGCCCTGCACAGGTAAGAAATAAGGGGAACCTACATATAAAATTTGAGGAAGTTCCCTCAAGTACTTCTCGAGAAATAGCGATAAGAAACTTTCACTATCAAAATCCAAGATGGCTGCCTTTCGGCCATGTTGTTTATCCGATCAGTCTCAAAAGTTGCCCTGCACAGCTTAAGACCAAGGGAAACCTACCTATAAAATTTGAGAAAGATCCCTCTGGTACTTCTTGAGAAATACCGATAACAAGAATTGTTTAAGGACGGACCACGGACGCAGGGTGATTTAGCCCATTATCAGATGATTGTGGGCTAAAAAGTTCAAATGCAGAATACAGTTTGCTTTTGCTTCCATAGTTGATTATTTCTGTCCTCTTGCTCAATGCATGTTTCCAGATTCTATCTATTACAATGCCCAGACGTTCAAACGTAAATGAACAAAGACAACTGTTCGACTGTTACCCTAACAAACTCATCTAAATCCACCGTTCAAAATTAGTGTCTCCTGACTTGAACATCAGTAGTACTGTGGCTGCTGTGAATAATGACCTGTCCAGCTAAATTTCGATTTAAAAGTAAAATCTGCTTCTGCAGTATATCTCAATTAACTATGTGATATTTTGTTTTGTAAACGTAGTGCTACTAAATATAATGATAATCATATATAATATATATCAATAACCTCTGCCAAAGTAAAGAAATAAATTATTGCATTAATTTAGTTGAGTAAGAAAGGGTTTTTGCTATGAAAAATGCTGCGAATAAAATCTCCCTTATTTTAACCTCAATTCCCTTAAAATGACTGTAAAGCTCACAGATTGGTCTAATTCTGGCATGTATGTGATGCAGATGCATACACTTTCTCTAGTCTGCTATCAATTTAAACTAAAGCCATAATTAAGTACCGGCTAGTGCATTACCAGCACCATTCTGTCCTTGCTAGCTTTAACTAACCCTGAAAAGTGTGTACAGAAGCTTGATCTGACTGTATAATATCCAAATCATATAATGTCATTTTAAAGTCAATGACAGTTAAACAATCGGGAAAAAAATCAATCACAAAAAAAGTGCTTGATAGAAAAAAAATGAAGTTGTGAATTTTTCCATTATACTGTATTATACTGTAAAAGCGGGCACTCTCGGCCAATCAGCCGAGAGTGGGAGCCGTTATAGCAACACATGTACGGAAAGTACAGGAAAATGAATTGGTTCTATGCTATATGAAGGTTTCAAAAACTTTTGACCTTCCGGTCGTTCAGACTCGCAAAAAACGGCAACATGCGTTGCTCCATGCCTGCATTGATGTTCTTTTATTGCACAAACAATTAATTTAACATATTCAATGAATACCTTGCTTTTTTGTCGTATCTCAGATTTTTATGTTCAGAAACAATTCTACGTTTTTTTACAAGTCAATGTTACTGATGAAATCCTTCGATGTCCCACATATTATTTTGATATTTTCATTTTTCTCAAACTGAAAATTGTTTCCATGTAGTACACCTGCTTGGTTATTTGTCCTTAGCTTAACAATAGCATCATTTGATACTAATAAGTCCATATATATATACACCAGGCATACTAATAAGTCCATATATATAAACACCAGGCATACTAATACGTCCAGATATATATACACCAGGCGTACTAATAAGTCCATATCTATATACACCAGGCATACTCATAGGGGGATATATATATACACCAGCCATACTAATAAGTCAATATATATATATACCAGGCATACACTAATGAGTCCATATATATATACCAGGCATAAAAATAAGTCCATATATATATACCAGGCATACTCAAAAGTCCATATATATATATACAACACACACACATATAACTCCATATATATATATACAACACACACACATATAACTCCATATATATATATACACTAGGCATACTAATCAGTCCATATATATATATATACACCAGCCATACTAATAAGTCAATATATATATACACAAGGCTTACTAATAAGTCCATATATATATACCCGACGCATACAAAAAACTCCATATATATATATACAACACACACACATATAACTCCATATATATATATACACTAGGCATACTAATCAGTCCATATATATATATACAACACACACACATATAACTCCATATATATATACCCGAGGCATACTCTAAAAAGTCCATATATATATAGACCAGGCATACATATTTTGAATTTAATATGCCGAATTGACGCTCACAGGTAATGACGCGACTGTGACGTCACTATTAACATGCGTCATCATATAGTGTTGACAATACATTCAAATACAAAGAAATGTTCTTTTTGAATATGTGTTATATGTGAAAATAAGATGTATGAAAATTGTTCGTTGTTATCTACGGTTTATATGAACGTTTTCAATTCTAAAGTTGCTTCAGTATTTACCTGTACAGGTGGTAATAAAGGTAAGAAAATGTGAAACTTTTAATTAATCATATATATATACACCACGCATACTCATAAGTCCATATATATATATAAACCAGGCATACTCATAAGTCCATATATATACACAAGGCTTACTAATAAGTCCATATCTATATACACAAGGCATACCAATAAGTCCATATATATACACAAGGCTTACTAATAAGTCCATATCTATATACACCAGGCATACTCATAGGGGGATATATATATACACCAGGCGTACTAATAAGTCCATATCTATATACACAAGGCATACCAATAAGTCCATATATATCTATACCAGGCATACTAAGAAGTCCATATATATATACCAGGCATACACTAATAAGGCCATATATATATACACCACGCATACTCATAAGTCCATATATATACACAAGGCTTACTAATAAGTCCATATGTATATATACACCAGGCATACTAATATGTCCATATATATATATACAACACACACACATATAACTCCATATATATATATACAACACACACACATATAACTCCATATATATATATACAACACACACACATATAACTCCATATATATATATACACTAGGCATACTAATCAGTCCATATATATATATACACTAGGGATACTAATAGGTCCATATATATATACAGCAGGCATGCTAATAAGCCCATATATTTATATATACACCAGGCATACTAATATGTCCATATATATATACAGCAGGCATACTAATAAGTCAATATATATATATATACACCAGTCATACTAATAAGTCCATAGATATATACACCAGGCATACTAATATGTCCATATATATATATACAACACACACACATATAACTCCATATATATATATACACTAGGGATACTAATAGGTCCATATATATATACAGCAGGCATACTAATAAGTGCATATATATATACACACGGCATACTAATAAGTCCAAATATATATACACCAGGCATACATATTTTGAATTGAATATGCCGAATTGACGCTCACATGTAATGACGCGACTGTGACGTCACTGTTAACATGCGTCATCATATAGTGTTGACAATACATTCAAATACAAAGAAATGTTCTTTTTGAATATGTGTTATATGTGAAAATAAGTTGTATGAAAATTGTTCGTTGTTATCTCCAGTTTATATGAACGTTTTCAATTCTAAAGTTGCTTCAGTATTTACCTGTACAGGTGGTAATAAAGGTAAGAAAATGTGAAACTTTTAATTAATCAGATTTAAGCTAGAGGAAGATCATTTGAAAATTATTTTCGTCCGCAAATGTGATTGGCAAAAGATAACAGAGATTATAAACTTCATTTTTTACATAAGACGCTGTATATTTACACGAGATTCTCAGGTAAAAAGTCAGGTATTTCGTCAAGAATTGCATGTGATTTGCTACAGGTTTCAGGTCGCAATTCAATACATTTACTGTCACAGTCGGCATATAGATATATCTTAGCTACGGTCTAGTTTGTGATTAAATCACTGATAAAAAGTTTAAAGAAATAAATCGGCTCAAAACGTATCAATGTCAATGTTCAATTCGGCTTCACCTGCAGACGACATGTGCGCCTTGGTCCGCCGATATTTTCCTGTTTGCGTAGGGCACAAATCCGTTTATTGGAAAGTTACATATTATGTTACACCGGAGTATTTCCACATCAACCATGCCAAACCCTTCAAAACCTTTATTATAATCGTAGGTGACGATTGAGAATAAATGTTTACCATCATATTCATCGCTTCAATCTACACGTCCGCCATTTTTATGACTTCTTTTTCAATTTGAAATTCTTTCGCACACCTTTGGTTATTACTAGGGTACACTGCTGTGAATATATCGAAAGTAATGACAAAACAACCAATCAGAAGCCTTCTACTATACACGTTCGGGTTTGGTATAGCAACAACCCGACAAACCTACAGACCGAGAAACGACATATGTCGTGCGTAGCACTGACGTCCCGACTTTTCAAAACGACATATGTCGCGCGTAGCAGCCTAAGGGTTAACATTTGACTTTTGATTGCTTACATAATATAAGTGAGTTTCAAGAAATTTAATTTGAGCACAGAGAACGGTTTTATTGATACGGCCCTGATATTTTTGGTCTTGAACAAAATATTTACAACTTTGAGGATCTTAGCAGTGCAGTTCACTGGACAGGACATTCATACGAAAACAAATGGCGGTAAAACTATAATTTTAGATTACTAAAAGCGAGAAAACTTTTTTTTTGGGAGGGTAGAAAGAAAATCATGACCTCACTTCTTTCTAGCTTTGCAAACTTTCTGTAAATTCTGCAATTCTGTAAACCCTAGCATTGAGTTTCGAATTTGCTATGATTTACAGATTTCTTAAAATATCAATTTGGGGCAGGTTCGGCCCATGCCATTCACGGGAAGCCATGGTATTGGTGGGAAAATATGACGTTGCATGCTTTATGACGTCATAATTATGCTAATTTCAATGTGGGCCGAACTTACCAGACATCCTCTCCAAACTTACCATTAGTCCATACACTCTTCCGACAGTAAAGAGTTAAATAATTTTTCAAATACGGACATATTTGCCATTTTGTTATAGTTTTATGAAGGGCAGGGAATTTCTCTTCTGCATTGTGTAAATACACATAAATTTTTAACAAATGCTGTCCATACCTACTTTAATGAAAATGGGCCTACCCAATATTTTAAAAGAAAATCCTACAGGGCTGGCAGGGGTTTGGAGAAGGATGAGGAATCATTAGCTACACCCCCCCCCCCCCCCCCCCCCCATATATATATATACCTGGTATATATATAGAATGGTACCTCCATTGAATTATGCAGTGATTGGATTCTAACTATTCTACCGACTGTACATAAAATGAAACAGTTAAATTATGCAGAACTGTATTTTCATATGTGCCTGCTTACTAGGTCTCACCTATTCCATATTATTTCTGAATCTCACAGGATTGTGCATCCAGTACATATTTTATGAGTATTGTCAAAATAAATCTGTGTGTAGAATAATTTCAATACATTTACCTTTTTCTTATAGAGATATAACTAAAAAGTAGCTTGATAAGAAATGCACGATGACTCTAACGCGAGTAAACATGTAACAAAAATTCGACGCAATACACGTGTGTATTGCACAGAAAACAAACTTTGTGTATTGTACTCTCATCACTAGGTCACAACGTGGTTCTCGGGGACAAATAGGAATGGCAACAGTTCAAGTTGTCAAATGTTCATGCAGTATAGTCTAGCGTACATATCTGGTCGTAGTTTATCAAACATAACACGAATAAGTCCGTTAGACGTTCGGAACCGGCATCTCCTTGGACCATAAAAGTACCACACCCCCTTCCATGTGTCTGCAGTGTTTCAACACAATACACAACATATATGGCTTGCATGATCATAAAAAACGGCAAAACTGATGTATCAAACATAGTTAAATATTCAGTTACCTGCATGAGATGATCCTGGCTTAGACCTGAAGATAGAAACAAATCGGAAGCACGAACACCAGTGATTCTCCCTGTACCATCAACATCACAGGTCTGGAACAATTCACCATAGCAAATTTGTTCTTGCTGACTAAGCGTCAATCCTTCCATTTTCATAAAAACTTTATAATTCTCTCAAAATATTATATCTTCAGCAGTAAAATCCAGCGCCATTAAAACGCATGACAATTGTCCAAAAGTCCTTTTCGACGGCTATGTCTTCCTATGTCCGAGATACTCTTCCCTTGGCAGCCATTTTAATTTTCGATTTCCTATAGAAGTGATGTACCACACATAAATTATATAAAAAAATATCATTGACATTAATGGTTGAAATATAATATGATTTATTTCATGGACTTTTGCAAATTTTTATTTGATATTCTAAGCAATAACATTAGAGGTTGAAAAACATTTATTTTGTCAACTTTAAAAGAGGAAAATAATGTATTGTGCATCACATTAAAATATAATGTTGGTAAGTAAAATATTAAGTTTTATATTTTAATTATCAACATGTAACTACAAGAATATAAAGACATACAAATAAATGAAAATATAATGTCAAATATTTATTTTACAATATTCCAGTCCGCACTTCGAAAAAATTTGGCGCGAGACGTCGAGCACTTGCGCATGTGTCTTTGTCGGTCTTCTGAAAGAAAGGAAATTTTGAAAGATGACAGACAAGGATCCCGGTGGTAAGGAAATAAGTGCAGTTATAATGAACAAATATTCATAGTATTCATATATATCTCGCATATAACTTATTGTATCGAGTATTATGTTGATGACACTATTTGTTAGCATCCGGGGTAGAGTTTACCACCGGCCGGTATTTGGCGACATGTTGTATAAAAATAAACATGATTATTAGTTAGACAGTCTACTTATTAAATAGCTAATGATTTAACCAATTGCAAATGTGATTGGTTGTTAACTATTATAACATCGAATGCTTGACTCTGTTAATTGCATTTTGTACAACCGATTTATCCGTTATTATGGTGTGAGGTTGGGGGCGGGGGGGGGGGTCTCAAACAAACCAATATTCATTTGTTACGTTTGACCCCACGCACCAGATCCACTGTCAATTCACTCCCTATCATAAGTTGTTTTTAATACTGCCTACACTTAAGTTTTAACAGCTCTTGCAGCAGTTATCTTCGGCTTGTTTTAATTGTACACAAAATTAATAACTTTCTGTCCTGTCTACATTTGACCTAGAAGGAATTTCCCTTACAAGAAGCTTTATTTAGAGTCGCATACATATCAACATGGAACATTAGCACTTGAGAGCTATTATTGCGACAAACAAAAGTATGTAAAATAACAATAACATTATGTAATAGTATTAGTAGTAACAAGTAAATATAAATAGCATAGCAGACAATTTTTTCATTACAGAAAAATACACGGTTATGTCACATGTATGTAAGTTAGAATCAATTGCACATTTTTTATTTTTTTATAATATTATCATAAGGCTTGACACTTATTTATGTTATGTTTTTTATATGAAATTCAGAGGTTTGACATATTTATGAACGATGTGTTAAAACACTATCTGTAATCTATACATGTGTATTATACATACATGCTAATATAGCAAAGGGTAAAATTTGACATGATATACACTAACACAGTGTGGATTAAAAAACAGCATTTCATGTAGTATGGAAGAATAAGATCAGACGGCTACTAGACTTAGAAGCTAGAGATCATCCGATGGAAGCACATCACTCTTGATTTCCAAATGGTGACCATTTCCCTCTCTGTGGTGATATGGATTTAGAACCTTGATTGTCGTGATATTTAGGGGGAAAATGGATTTCAGTCCATGCGAAATACAAATTTTCTTACCAGACATTCAATCAATCGGGTAACTATCCCAAGCTTGCCGGACTGGAACAACTTTTACAGTACATTTCGGTCAGGTTAGCTTGAAATACTTACTAGTCCAAAGGAAATTGAAAAGAAACATACAAAAATTGTTTGATGTGTACATAATTAAATGAAAAGTTCTTCACTCCATCAATCTCATTACAAGTTACTGCAGAGATTGATTTATAAATAGCTTGTTAATTACATGTATATATATAATGTCATAATTACACCATCTTGGAGCAGATTTATATGGGCCTAGCCTGTTATCTTATCCATTTATATATGTTAATATATGTAAAAAAAAAATAGAACAAAAGACGGATAGCGTCTCTAGGCCTTTCTCGAGTTGAATCTTTGTTAATATATATATATAATAAAATTTGTTAAAACAAATGGACTGCACTGAATGTTACAAGGCATTCAAACGCTTAAGTGACATGGTCAGGAATTATAATCGTGATTGTTGGACTGTCAGTAATTTTTGCTGGACATGTCTGTCGGACTGGCATATTTCGCATGGACTGGGAATTATGGTTACTTTAACTTCTAGCTTCTGGAAGGAATTTTCCTTTAGCTCAATTGGTAAAAGTGGTAGACTGGTAACCTGGGGTGTTGATTAGCTGGGGGGAGCTGGTAGTCATTGAATGCAGACCACAAGCACTAGCTTCGACTGTCAAATAAACATAAATGCTATCAAGATTATGAACTTGTTTAAACAAGCTGAACTATCCTTGTCCCAGGAAAACCGACTGACATAACTGCAGTGTTTTTGCAAGGCATAATAGTTGGGGGTAAAATCAGGCATGAATCACAAATTTTTAACCCTTTATATGGCTCAAGCCGCAGACCTTTTGAGGGTGAAAAGCTTTAAAGTACAATGTATTTCAGGAGGTGACATACCCCCATATGGAGCTTATAAACTTAAATTTACAAGTTAATCCTTATCTTCAATTTGATGTATGATTTACTACATATACCATACAATTTTTGGTATACTTAATGAAATATTGAAATACAGTTGGTCAGAAATTATTATTGCTGTCCTAAATATAACACCTTGAATTCCCAAATGAAGTCAGCCTTAGTATACACAGTTCTATTATCCTGTTGTAAACCCCAGTCTAGTCTTCATGATAGCCAGGCAATCTGAATAAGGGAGCCATTGCATCCTGTTAAATCACTGATTTATTTTCTTAATTTTAAAAGAAAATCAGTGTTGCAATAGCAAAATGTGATTTCAGAATTATTGTGCATCAATGAATGTAACAAAAAAATTTTTTTAGCATGTCATGGAGTTTGATTTTTCATTTGATTTTGTTACAGTTGTTTTTCTGTGAGATTTTTGTCTTGTTAGTGTTTTTTCCAAACATGTTTAATGTTGCTATAAGACCGTTGTAATTTTATTCTTTGCAGAGGGTTTTGATGATGCAGTTGAGGAGAGGGTCATCAATGAAGAATACAAAATATGGAAGAAAAATACTCCTTTTCTGTATGACCTGGTCATGACCCACGCACTGGAATGGCCAAGTTTAACAGCACAGTGGTTACCTGATGTCACACGGTATAATTGTATTCTAGGATATTCAAAATACAAGTGATAATACAGATTTTCTTACAATAACATTTGGGGCCGTTATCCCCCCCACGGAAAATCTTGCTAAAATTCCCAATTTGCCATTGAAAAATTCCCAAACAGATGGCCATTTTTGCAAAATTTAAATACACTCAGTGTGGAGAGGGAACAGTAAAAACATTCATGTCAGTAAGAAAAGTAAAAATATATTTGAATCCCTTGAAAAATAAAATTTCAAAAGTATACATCAGAATGTAATAAAGTTATTCCTGTTGCATTGATTTGATGTTGTAAAACTTAGCTATTTTTGTCTTGCCTGTGTGATTAAAGTTGGAGTAAAACAAATTAACAACATGTATTACTCGAGAAAGTGATACTAACCATCAAAGAAGAAATCTTTGTAAATAATTTTCTTTTCTTTTCTAATAAGGGAACCAACATCCGGGCACAGAATCCGGAAATGATCAATCTATTTGTCTGTTCAATTTCATTTATTACTGTATTTTCTTTTTTACATTTAAATAGTTTTAGGTAAATAAATGACTTTAAAATTAAAATCAAAGTTTTCCTTTTAACGGAAATGGACAAATATTAGAACTACCGTATATATTTGATATAGTATAATAAAATAGAAAAAATAAATTCTGGCTATCAGAATTTGTTTCAAGCCTATACTAGATGTACTAGAGTTTAACTGTACGCTAGACCTAAGCTTATGCATTGAAAAATAAATAATAAATTCCAATATCAAAGAAAGCAATTTCTCATGATAAGAAGTTAAATTTATTAACAGAAACTGGAAAATGTATGAAATTTTATTTCTCCTCATTTTTCCCCAATTTCAAATTTAAATTCATTGGACCCTGGACTTGGAAAAAAAATACTATTATAATTCTACCACTGGGAAAGTTGTATGCGTCTGCTAGTAATTTAAACTCATTGTAAATATAACAAGATAAAGGGTTTGTCTGATGATTTTTCGACCAATCAGAAATTTTTAGAAAATCTAGAAAAAAAGTTATATAAAAATAAATATTTTAAGATGTGTAACATTTTACAGGGAAAGATTTTTTTTTTATCAAGTTATTAATTACATGCTCTAATACTTCACTTATTTATTTCAGACCAGAAGGAAAAGACTATTCTCTTCACAGACTCATCTTAGGAACACACACGTAAGTGTCTTCAGACTTGTTTAAAAGTTTGCTTAACTGTTTCAAAAAATATCCTGAATCAAAATTATTCTATCCTAATCGTGATGATTCTTGTATCAATTTTTTCGTTAAAAATGATATTTGTAGTCATTAACTCCTTCAACAATTATAGCTCACTAACACCTTGGAATACATATCACATGACAGATATATGTCGCTGGCTTGGTTGCTTGAAGGAAATTCCAAAGGTTCATACAGACAGAATAGGCTCTGATGATTGAGTCTAAAAAGTCCTCAATTTTAAGGTTAAACTAAGAAAAGGCCCAAATAAAAGAGAGGTTTCTGCTTTAACAGTAAAGTAAAAAGGACAAAATGGTAATGGAACCTATAATGTGTTATGAAAGTAACATTTTAGATTTGAAAATATCTGTATGAACCTTGTATGTATAAAAGCATTGCTATGCTTATTTATTGTAATGGAATACCATTATTCTGCATCCGCCCCGCCCCCTGATAATTTTGATACCATAAAAGATGGCCATTCCATTAGGCATATTAAAGTCTCTGGGATTTGGGCATTCATACATGGTGCTTAGGTACCCAAGTCCAGGAAAAGTTTGTAGGGGTAACAGCTTGTATTATTCCAACTTTATGAATAGAAAATAATTCTGACATCTATGATTCTTGTTTTTGGCTGGTTTGTGAAGGTTTTGCACTGGGTTCATTTATGAGACTGTCTTCATAGATAACATTTCACCAGCACTGATAACATGGCTTTTTGTAACCAAATATAAGCCCCATTCCCAATGCAAAACCTGTTCTTTTTTAAACTCTATGGTACTGTCCTGTTTGTTTATTGAATACTCTTTGCTAAAGCTCCTATCACTGTAGTTGTTTGTTACCACATATTACTTTTTCCCCTAGGTTACTTGTCGCACACATTCCAAATTCATAGATTCCATTGCTAAAGTAGTAAAAACAGCCTTACATATACTGTTTAATTTATTAGGTTGGGTTCATTTTCATGCATTGGTGTTTAATTGGCATGGAACTATATGGGTGCAATTAAAATACATTGTCGGGTTTTATTGCATTGAATAGGTAAGGCTTTGATAAAAAAAATAAAAATAAAAAAATAAGATATTTTCATTATATACATTTATGAAATGTTTGATTGTCTTTTACATATTTTAATCATTCTTTTTTTCTTTTCTTCCCTTTCAAAGGACAAGGTATGTTAATGGATACATTTGAGAAAAATAAGAGCAAGATTTGAGAGATGCATACAATGATGAGATGAACAGAGATCAAATCCCCAAATGAAGGAAAGAAAGTATTCTATTTTGGTATTCTATTGCAAGGGAAATGATATTTGATATATTAACACAATTGAAAATAAAGATATTATTAGTGCAGGTTTTCATGAAAAAAAATCCTAATATTACATTGTTACCCAGTATAATTAATTAGCTAATGAAGGAAAACCAAATATGATGTTGATCACATTTTCAAAATTGGAAAACAAAAGTGTAGAAATTGATCTTTTAAATTAAATGTACTTAAAATTATGTGATATTAATTTAAAAACCAAAGATTCTGTAGCCCTGCTCCTCAGTAATCATCATGGCCGCATTAGCTTTGGGTGAGGACTGGAGCGACTAATTGCATGTTTTCTCATCAAGCTTTACATGTATATCTTGTAGCAAGAATCTGTGACAATAAACAGTCTGTTCCATTTATAGATTAATATGATTATTCAAGTGCAAGGAGGTGGGGATAAGAATTTCAAGTCCAAATTATGCATCAATTCCTAATAGTTTTTAAAATGACACGTATGCATCTCATTCCAAAAGAAGTCTGGATTTGCTTCTGTTTTCTCCAAATGTTTTCTGAGACAACTCCCTTGGCCCTTGATTTCTTTCAGCTCTGATGAACAAAACCATCTCCTGATTGCAAGTGTTCAGCTACCCAATGATAATGCCCAATTTGATGCATCACATTATGACAGTGAAAAGGGAGGTAAGGT
Source organism: Mizuhopecten yessoensis (assembly GCF_002113885.1). Taxonomy (NCBI): domain Eukaryota; kingdom Metazoa; phylum Mollusca; class Bivalvia; order Pectinida; family Pectinidae; genus Mizuhopecten; species Mizuhopecten yessoensis. Next base: position 488,452 of record NW_018408841.1, on the reverse strand, counting down.
CCTGGAGAATAGAAATACAATTTGTCATTTTCATAATTCTACAAAGTTTTATTTGATATTGTATGGTAGATATATGGTTGTCATTGTACATGTTCAGTGTTTTAGTGAGTTATGGGTTAGAGCGAGATGAACAGTTAGCGTCCCAAGTTATGTATTAAATATTGGCATTATGTATACATTTAGAGCCCACTGACCTGTGTTTTTTCAAAAGATCAAGAGATATTGCACTAGAAAACTTATCTTCATCATAAAAAATGTCTACAACAGGGTTTGTTAGTGCCATAATCAAAGGCATTTCAATTGATGTTACTAAATACAAACAAAAACTGAGAAAACTAGACCAGGAGTGAAACATGTCTAAAAGTTTGTTCATCTGTTTTACTCCTACTGTTAGAGTGAAATGTTTTTAACATGATAGAGAGTAATATGTCTATGAAATGTAAAACTAATGTTTGATATATTGCTTCAATTTCCTTTCAGAGTTCGGAGGTTTTGGATCTGTAAGTGGGAAGATTGAGATAGAAATTAAAATAAACCATGAGGGAGAGGTGAATCGAGCGAGGTACATGCCACAGAACCCATGTGTCCTCGCCACCAAAACGCCATCAAGTGATGTACTGGTTTTTGACTACACAAAACATCCCTCTAAACCAGGTAATCACATTACAGTGAGAGTGGTCAACGGACAGTCTATGTCCAGGAGTTCGGGAAAGCCATTTGTAGGAATATGATTCCCATCATGCTCACTGCTAATATCTATTTATACAGTTGGGTCATCTTCGCTAGCCAAGTGTTCGCTTCGTATACACTCCACTTACCCTTGGCGGATATAGCCGTGTTTACCAAGCCTTCAAATTTTCCTAGGTGGCAATCGCTCGCATCTAATAAATCAGTGGAGTGTATACGAAGCGAACACTTGGCTAGCGAAGATGCAGTTGTGTAGAGCAGTAAAAGAAAACATATTGTCATACTGCCAGTGTGATTTAAACCTATGGTCTCTTATTAATGTGCTATTCTGTACATGTACTTCTAAATAAATATGAATATACACTTTTTATTTTGGTGTATATTTGACTGGTCTTAATAATATGAAACAAGTTATACTGTGCTGGAGACAAGTAAATCAGGTCAGACAAAAAATATGTTTCCTGTGTCATGTTGGAAAAAAATTACGATAGGTAGGTAATACATTTTATTTTTAACTAATAATTTTATATAGTTCATATAAGAGAGTGGTCTTGACTTTTAACAGTGCTTCTTTGAAAATTGCCTTTAATAAAAAGTTAAGAGTAGGAACACAAAAATAAAATAGGGTAGTTAGGGTTACTGGAAAATAGGGTAGTTAGGGTTACCGGAAAATAGGGTAGTTAGGGTTACCGGAAACACCAAATATTTTTTGTTTGGTCTCACTGGCAGCAATTTAGATTTTGTAGACAAAATGGCAAGAATCAGAATGTATTGTAATTATTGATCATTTCATTTATTAGATCCAAGTGGAGAATGTACTCCTGAATTGCGTCTAAAAGGTCATCAAAAGGAAGGGTAAGTTTTACACGAAAAATATTACTCTTTTCTTGAACTGTTTGAATAAAATTTCAAAGCGCCATTTTAGAATGAGAAACAACATGTTAACTTCAGAAAAAGTCATTGATATCAAGTTTTCCTCATGGTAAAGGTGATATTCTTAATTTCAGATATGGATTATCCTGGAACCCAAATTTGAACGGACATCTGTTGAGTGCTTCTGATGATCATGTATGTAAAAATAATAAGATAATTGGATTGATTTTGTCAAAACTAATGGTGTATAAATATCAGTAGTTTGTAAATTAATGAATTGGTTACAATTGATAAAAAGTAAATGTTGCAATTGATTATTTTACCGAGAGGAGTTCTTAAAATAGGACTGGTATATTGATTAGTTTTCCAGGCAAGAAAAATGCAAGGTCTGTTGCCTCTGTACCAACTGATGAGGTATATGGAGGAAGTGAAAATTTGTCCAATTGCCCTGCAGAGGAGAGCAAAGTTATTTTTCAAATACAGTGTATTACTGTCTATATTAAAGTCACAGCATACAGTTTTATCACTTATTCATAGTATTGATTCGGTTTGGCTTTCAAAATCTGTTTTGTATTGCTTTTAAGTTAAGTATTAATGTTGCATTGATTTTATCTTTTTATGTTTTTGTAGACAATATGTCTGTGGGATATCAATACAGCGCCAAAAGAGGGCCGAGTCATAGATGCACACACAATTTTTACAGGCCATACATCCGTTGTAGAGGTGAGGTTATCTTTTAGACAACAGTTACTAGTCAATTTATTGACTTTCCATATTAAGGCCAAATAAAATTAATTACTTGGTTCTCAGGCCAATTTTTTCCAAAAGAGATGCAGCAGGGAGGTAGTTTGTAAAACGTTCATTGTGGGCATTACCTTGTCTTTTTATAGTTGTGTAGAGACCCGTCGTAGAGCAAGCCTCCGAAAATCCCCCCACAATGTTCCAGACGAGGATCACGAACCCCCCATTCCTTATTTGTACCGAAATGAGCGCCATTTGTACACAAGACTAATAAGTCATAATCATTTTAAGGCTTGCCTGTATATCAATTCTTATCTTTATTCAAACGTTTTCAGGACTTGGGTGACTAACGAGTAAAAACGACATGCGGACCTTTTTTTTTTATTACTTTAACGATAAAATTGGCAATGCGGTGCCCTAAAATGAAATGCGCGCGGGCCTGAGAACCAAGTAATCAAAAAAAAAATGGCCTAAGTACTAGATTAATATTCCAAGGATTTGAGCTAATTATTATTTTGATTTCTAATTTCTGAACTTGTTGTTCCTTCTTTTGCAGGATGTGGCATGGCATTTACTCCATGAAAGTTTATTTGGGTCAGTTGCTGATGACCAGAAATTGATGATGTAAGTATTTCAAAAATGAAGATACCGTAATGCTACTACTTTGATTTAATTTCAAGACATAGCTATTGAAGAAGACTTTTTTTTTTTTTTTAAATCACCTGTTTCAGGTCTATTGAAGTTTTATAATGTCTTCATGCATTTCAGTTTTCAGTGTTTAATCTGACGAATTATTGATAAAGTATAGATTTTGAGTCTACTTTTAGTTAATAGCCTCCTTAAAAATTAACTGGTGTTGATAAATATCATTTACCATTAAAGATGTCTGATGTATAACAAAAAAGGAATTGGCTCGAGAACTATTTTCTTTTCACAGCTGGGACACACGATCAAATGACACTACAAAACCAAGTCATACGGTAGATGCCCATACTGCCGAGGTCAATTGTCTGTCATTCAACCCGTACAGTGAATTCATATTAGCCACAGGGTCTGCAGACAAGGTCAGTAATACACATGTCTCCAAAAACCCACCTATCCAAGAAATGGGAAAATTGTTTCCACTAAGTATTTTCAAACAATTGTGCTTGTGTATTGTCCATTTCTGTTGGATTAAATTTTGCAAATATTTCATATTTTTTTCTTTTAGACTGTTGCTCTGTGGGATCTCCGAAATCTTAAACTGAAATTACATTCATTTGAATCGCACAAAGATGAAATTTTCCAGGTAAGAGCAATATATCTTTTGAGTATTCCAAAATAATTAGGCAAGATGTAAGATTGAAACAAATGTCAATTACATAATAAAAAATATATATAATGAAGGCTGTAACCCTCATGGCAGGGGTGAGGGACAGGGCTGAAAGCAAAATAAAGCAGTTTTATCTTCAAAAGCCTTCTCTTCCCGAAACACTATATAGTTTATTACCATATTTGGATTTATATGTGATCACATTTGGTCTAAGAATATTAGAGGGGGGGGGTGTTAACACAATATAGAGTAGCTTTTTTAGCTTTCAATGTTCCTGTAAACATTTTACTTGCAGTTAAAGGCAGTGCTATTGATCGCCAAAACAGTGTGACACATAATAATGTTTATCTTTGTATTTTGATTATTTAATAATGTTTATCTTTGTAGTTTAATTATTTATTGCCTATCTCAAAATCCATTAAATGAAATTTTAATCCATTAATTGATAACACTTTTGTTTTAATTGAAGGTCCAATGGTCGCCCCATAATGAGACCATCCTGGCGTCCAGTGGAACTGATAGAAGACTTCATGTTTGGGATCTCAGGTACAATATGCAGCCTCAAATGACAGGGGCAGCAATGTTCTCTTCAGAAGTTTCCTATTGGTCTTCATTAGCGTAATAACAAAAATGTTGCATTTAGCAAAATAATATATAAAAAGGCTGATACTACATTCATTTATAGGCCTCTGAATAGTTCTATTCCCCTCCTAGCTATATATATAGCTGCCCCATTTGAAATAGTGCAAGTCATTTTCAAATTCTCAATCTGAAAGTACAGTGTTCTAAATCATTCTCAATCTGATCATGAAAGTACAGTGTTCTAAATCATTCTCAAAAGCAAATGATACTATATGAATCTTTTATCTCTGATTTGATTTTAAAATGAACCTAAAAGTACATGTTTCTGCTATTGATGGTATCCTTCTCTTGTAGTAAAATTGGAGAGGAGCAATCAGCAGAGGATGCTGAAGACGGTCCCCCAGAACTACTGGTAGGGGCTTTTCCTTGTCAGCAATGATCATTTATCTCATATATTTGAAAGAAAGATTATTTTGCCAATTAAGGACTGAAATGACATTAAAATTATGTGTGGTTTACACATTTCCCTATTAAAATTTAAAAATTCATAAAAATTCACAATAAATACGAAATTTCAGAAGTGTTTTTAAGGGGGAAAATCCATGTGTATTTCATGTTTTACTTTCAGTTTATTCATGGTGGACACACAGCAAAAATATCGGACTTTTCGTGGAACCCCAATGAACCCTGGGTAATTTGCTCTGTATCTGAAGACAACATCATGCAAGTATGGCAAATGGTAAGTAGTTTGGAACTTTTAAAAAATCGTTGACACAGCAGTGAAGATAATAATGTGTAACCATCACTTTGTACTCTGTAATCAACCATTGCCAAGTTTTAAGTTTGTATGTACCTCCGTTGATGGCAGAATGTCTTGTGACCCACTACAGTTATAGGTCTTTGTTCACTGTGGGCCACTTGGTTCAGAGCATATCTCGTATACACTGTCACCCACAATTGCTGTATTTTATAATGAGTATCTCTTGGGATAGATACAAACTGAAATCTGATACAATTCCCCTCAGATATGAGAATAGCCCTTTGCTCACTGAAGTCGGAATAAATTGGCTCGTAATACTTATGTTATACATAGCTAATGATAAACAAAAACGTTTTGCTTTGGATATGAGTTTTAAGTCTGAACAACTCTCCTACATTTCTGACTATTGCCTATTATCACCCCTGTATGAATAATTCCGAAATTGCTGGAAGGATGAAGTTAGTTTTATCGTACTTGGTTTTGTGATTGTCTTATGTGACATTTGTGTCCTGTTGTTATTTTAGGCCGAAAACATTTACAATGACGAGGAACCAGACACACCAGCCGGGGATTTAGAACAGACAGCTTCCTAGAATCTAACAAAAATCAAACTGTTGTGAATTTGTACTGTTCTTACAAAAATGGACCAAAATACTCTTGTGTGGAAACTAATCATGAACAATATATTGATTTTCTGCATCTGGTATGACAACGGAAAAGAAAATTACGCAAATGACTTCAGAAATATAACTTCGGCATTGTGCTGCCATTAAGTTTTGTAGTCTAGGTGATATCTTTCTGAGATATGAAGAAATCAATTAAGAGGCCGGTTATCCTGGAGTGCTGTTTATGTTTTGAGTGTACAAATTGTAATTTATTTTTTGCTTGTAGGTCATATTAACAGACTTTTCTGTACATCAGTACTCCCAAGAAAATATATTGATTATGTACACAGAAATGAAAGTTTTCAAAGTTAAGAATTCAATCAATACATGTGTAATTATATTAAAGTTCAACTACTGAGTGCATTCAAAAATCATCAGATCTGTAGAATTGTACCCCCTACTGGTACATATGGAGAAGTACACAAATACAATACATGTAGTATTTTAAGGATTACTAGCAAGCTTGGTGCTGATAGGAGGGCATCTTTTCATCTAGACTGTTTACCAAGCTTTTAGAATAAGCCTTGAAATGATGCATGTTAGATTAAATATGCGTGGTGTGACATTCAAGATGGGCAATATCTCTTAACATTCATATAAAGGAACAATACGTTAGCAGACAACTTTTGTAGAAAAATATAAAACACATTTTTGGTGCGTTTTATAGAAAGCTAGTAATGCTTTGATGATAAGTAGTTTATTCATAGTCATTTAACCACTGAGAATTGTATGTGTTGAAGGGTGGGTGGGTTGTATATCACAGGTTGACATATCTGAAAGTATTTTTTGAGACTTCATCTGATTTTCATATAAACCAGCTGACCATGTGAATACTGGCTAATTTTGTACATTAACATTTCATTCAAATTGTCGGATGTCGTGTAATATTTTACATCAAATAAAAAAAAATGAATGTATACATTGTACTTCATCTGTAATTTAAGGTGCCTGTCAAAGGAAAAATACAAAAATTAAACTTCTTACACTGCTGAGGGTGTTTATAAAATAGAATTTGCTAACAAACACATCCCTGTGGAGTGATGATCTCCAATCTACTGACAAAGGACAAAGTTAGTGATGAATATTGTGTTGTAATTAAAATTTTAAGAGCTGATTACCTGGTATTTAATGAATTTCAGTTCCATTGCAGCAATGTTAATCTGAACTATACATTCCAGAACTTCTCAAATAGTGAGGCTCAAGCTTGCTGCATAGTCTGTACCGATTGGAGAAAAATGAAATACAAAAACATTTCAATGCCACAAAAATCCATGTTGTCTGGACATGTTACAAGAGAGGTTTTCTGCATAGATCTAAGGTGTCTGGACTAATAAAATCTATTGCCTTTAACTGAGTGAGATTGGGTTATCTCAGTCGAGGGTTAAGATTCTGTGACAAAATCCCAACCGAGGTGTAAGTCGAGGTTGGGATGTTCCAGAATCTTGGTACGAGACTGAGATAACCCGATCTTGCTCAGTTACAGGTAATTGATTTTTTTTCTCGCACCTTTTAATTCAAAAACAAGTTTTCAATTTTGTTAAAAACTACAAGTATCCCGTCTGGGGCCTCAAATGATAATGACCTCTTCACTACTTATGCTACATTTGAATGCTTCCGCGTAAAAATGTAGTCCATCCTTACAAAGAAGACAACGTATTTCACAGTGTAGATTATATGTTATCTACCACATCAAAACTACACATAGCGACAAAACAGAATATTTATTATGCAGATCATCAATTTCAAGGAGTTAAAACGCGGATGAATACATCAGTGTAAAAATTCGCTAAATGTCACATAAAGGTACAAGACAGATTGGACGAGATAGAAAAATCTAGCATGGGGTATGACGTGGGATATCTGTCTGAGGTGCGAGAATAGGGAGATCCACTGTACACAAGCTATTAAGTACCTGGACCATAGCAGTTCCACTACACAGAACTAAGGTATTGGGGAATTGGGGAAATGCCGCTGTACAGGTAGCAGTCTACAGTAGAGGGTTGTGGCCATGGGTGATATTTTTGTTAAATGGCTAACCCCTGTATAATGATATATTAAAAATAAATAAAAATAAAACTGTCCTAAAAGTGGTATAAGCATGATGAAGTGGGCTATGTGAGCTTCACATTTGTTTAAAAAAAGAAGTTTTTGGTTCGAGATCAAAATTTTGGCCATAATCCGAAAGGGTGCCTACACATGAAAAGCTAGCTTTAAAGAAGGTAAAATTTTGACAACAGCGCAAAATTGAAAAAAAAAAGTTTTACAACTTTACTGGGACCCAGATTATTCTGCAACCAAGTAGGTAATCTTTAATTTCAGACAGAACTTCGGAAAAAAATTACTAGGTCAAAAATAGCATTTTTTGGTAATTTTTTATGGGGTAACCATGGTTTTCACACAAGTGGCATACATAGAAAAGAGGTTTATACACTTCTCAGTACTTTATATGTATTGTAAATGTAATGCAGTTTACAAATATATATATATGTGTTATGTAGGGTAAATCCGCTGTGTTTACATTTCCTCGACATGTGCCTTGTTTTTCAGAGTCGGGCTATTCTACTGTAGACTGCTACCACAGCTGATGTATCTGCAAAAGGAAGGTTCCATTGTACACATTTGACAGGTCTAAGATTTTTGGACTAGGAAGGCCCTAGATATACTGTACAAAAATGTTGGGATTAGCGAGGTTCCATTGAAGACGGACTTTTGGAGTCTTTGATGAGGAAGGTTCCACTGTAAACAGATTTAGAGTCTGGACTAAGGAAGTTCCATGGATAGATATAGATCCAACATGTCTGGACTATATGGGAGATTCCACACTACTCAGTGTCTGGACTAGAGGGCTCCACTGTTAACAAATCTAAGGTGTCAAGACGATGGAGATTCCACACTACACAGTGTCTGGACTAGGGAGGCTCCACTGTAAACAAATCTAAGGTGTCCAGACGATGGAGATTCCACACTACACAGTGTCTGGACTAGGGAGGCTCCACTGTAAACAAATCTAAGGTGTCCAGACGATGGAGATTCCACACTACACAGTGTCTGGACTAAGGAGGCTCCACTGTAAACAAATCTAAGGTGTCAAGACGATGGAGATTCCATAACACCAATCTATAAGTGCATGAACAAGGTTCAGCTCTACATATGGTCTAGATCATAGGTTTCTCCAATAGTGGGGTTCAACCACAAATATCTAAGATTCCTGGACTAGTAGGGTTCTACTATACAGGTTTGGTATTGCTACACAAATTTATAACATTTCACTATTGAATGTTTATTATTCATCTCGTCATTACCCTTGTGACTTCACCTTTTATCAAATTGTGATCAATCTTCATATACCTGGTATTGGTCAAGTATGAGAATATCTCCCAACAAGTTTGTTTCAGAAGGTCAAAAGTCATTTCTGAATGGATTTTGATAAAACTAACAAAAACAATCGAGTATGAGAATATCTCAAAAGTAGTTTGTGTTACATTGTGGTCTGGCCAAAGTCACTGTCTACTATTTCATATAAAATCTTTCTCATTCAAGCCAATTTTCATGTTTACATATATAGATCTGGAAATACCGAGATGCATTGAAATGTATTAGCAGAGAAAGAAGTTGCTTGAATGCAATATAACTAGTGACAAGAAATGTATATTCTCACCGTTTTCATGCAAGGGGATGTATAGCAGTCTGAAATTATTCCACATGCTTTCAAATAAAAAAAATTATATGCATAGTTTTGCAATAATTGATGTAGAATTCAGTATTGCATGTAAAGTTGGGTTTAAAAAAATATAAAAACAAACATGTTAAAAATAGGCAATTGATTAAATAAAAAGTGAACATTGTCATCATAAAAAATATCACAATTGAATACATGTAAAACTTGTTCCTTTCCACATGTTAACTGTGGAAACCACAGTTCCCTGATAAATCTACAGCCAATAGTCATCAAGTTTAAAAAATATAAATGGGACAATTACAGCTTCTGTAGCTATACAACAAATACATGACGATGTGTCAACAGCAGCACGGAATGTCCACATTCAATACACAATGGTATCACAATAACAAAAATAAAGGTACACCAAAAAAAACACTGGTAGCTTTGTCAACGCTTTCTGTATATTTAACAAAAGGCTTATAGGCCTGAATAGCTCACATATATTCTAACATGTCTGATATGTAATACACGCATTTCAAATTAAATACAAAAAGGAAGTCATTTAACAATACATTGTTGGTGATGTGTGTTAGGTACAACACGATACAAAAATGGCCCGACTGCAAATATTGATACTTTCTATACAAATTTATTTTAATGTTTAATCAAGGTACAATTTATTGTCTCTTTCAAAAAGTGTTTTACTGACATTTATAAATATAGAATATTTAAAGTGCTTATGAGCGTACCTACTCAAGCCTTCAATACTTGGTCAGGTTATACCAAACAAAAGTTTTTAATGGTGGCCTGAATTGTAACGTTGAACAGGATTTCAAATATCGGTATGCCATTTTAAATTTAAATAAAGGTGAAGAGACGAGCATAGATATACCTACCCTGCTTAGGGTGGTAAAGTGACGCTTTTCATCCTCAACCTTGACCAGTGACAACCAATAGCTGATAAAGAGTAGAACTTGATGTAACCACACCATGGAGTGAATACAAACTAAATTGGTAGATATCTTGTACACAAGCTTTTTACTTAGCCAATTGTAACATGTGAGCCTGTATCTAGAACCAGAATGTAATAGGTGTTCAACTGGGGTTACCAATATACATTGATACATGTTGCCATACTACTGGGATGTGAATGGTCGCACTGTTTCCACATATTTAGTTTGATGTCCCTGGGATGTGAATGGTCACACTGTTTCCACATATTCATTCTTGGCTGAAGCACAGTTCATCATGATCATTCACCATATGGAACAGATTTTGTGGTTTAAGTCTCTCTGGACATTTTCCCAGAACAAAAGTTTCATAGGCAACTAGCATCTGTAATAAATAACACATATTTAGAAAATACATCAAGCTGAAATTTAGAAATTACAGTTACTATTACCAGGCATACTTGGTAAATTACATGCGTATACATGTACCATCAGAAAGATCTTGTGCGAGAAAATAGAACTGGTATTAAATATATAATAAAATAGGTTCACTACATGTTCATGGAAAATTTTCAACTTTTATGATATTTTTACATGTGTATAAATTTGCATAAGATTTCTGACTGCCTGCCTATATTTTTAGCCCACCACCATTAGTTCTGGGAACTGTTCAATCTGTTGTTGTCCTATGTCTGTGGACCCGTAGACTATTCTTGTTATAACTTTACTAGGTATCTTAAGAAATGTAGTTTTTCTATGCAGGTTCCCCTCCCTTGGTCTTTACTTGTGCATGTTTCATTTTAAGACTGACTGTTAAAATTAATTCCCTATTACTTAAAAAGTTCTTGAGAAATCCTTTTTATTCAAATTTCACAAGTAGGTATCTCATGTGTGTATTGTTCATATTTTTGGACTGACCAAAAGAACAAAAGGCTGTGAGGTGGTCATCTTGGAACTTTCTGAAAGTACCAGGTTTTTAATCAGATTGCATTTTAACAATCGTGTCTTAGTTTTCAAGATCAAGGTCACAGCATGTGTTCAAAGTAAAATCATTCTAATATCCTTTTCCAGCAAGTGATTTTGGACAAATGTTTATGAACCTGGATGAAATTTCTGAGTCATAACAGGAGAACTTGTCATTGTAAAGGACATGAATTAATTTGCAATACACAGTAAGTTTGGGTCTGTTTAATATATAATCACCTGTCTTGCACATCGACCTTTCGGCATCTGTCCCACAGCAGTACCTAGACCAGGACACAAAATGCTCCTAATGGGCTCCACATCTGTCCTTCTGTTGTGTTTCTGGACTGCAAAATAATGACAATGTTTATGGAACATATGTGAGAATCTCCAGACCATCTATTCAGGATCATTGAACCTAATATATCTAAAAACTTATTGTTCTAGAAAACTTGGTCTTGATCAATGATCAGAGTTTATTATAATTCTGATTTATAACTAACAAAACAGAAAACAAGATATGTTTATGATTTGCAGGTTATCTTGAAAACCATAACGACTATTGGTCTGTATTATAGCAATTTAATGAAAGATATGAACATGATGTGTGACAGATCTACTCAAATCAACAGGACCTAGCTACATACAACCTTGAAATCGAGGAGTTTAACTCTCAATACCTGTATCTTCTCTGTACCCCTTGAACCTGTCATTACAAAATCAAAGGCTTTTTATGCAATTCCTTGCAGTGGATTAGCCCAATGTCTTTGATCAAAATCAATGTAATCATGCAGCAGCATAACAGTAAAATCATCAGGCTATGAAGATGGGCGTAGCTCATCTGTAATCTTCAAAGAACAGGTATCAGCCTAGCGTAGTCAAAGTTTTTCTTTGAACCTTTGATTTTGTCATGAAATGTTCCAAGGGTGAACAGAAGATATGCCTATTGAAAGGGAAACCCTTCGATTTCAAGGAGGAGCTACCTACTAACATACTACATGGCTAATCTAGACAGAATCCTGTTTTAGTTTGTCTCACTTACCAGCCAGTAGGACTGCACGGAAAGCCAGGTAGGAATTAGGTGTCCCGTCCACCTCCATAGGTACCCTCATGGTTGGGGCGGAGATCAGATACTTGATTGGCTGACCTTCATTGTACATTTCATCTTTTGCCTCCTCATCAACCTGACCCTCTTGATAGGCAGGGATTATTGCAGCATTACCCTGAACAAAGTAGTGAGCAAAATCTATTCAAAAATGAAAATATGTTTTCTTCTTAATGCACTTGTATATCTCAAAAACCGTTTCAGGTTATACAAGAAAGTGGATTAATGAGGCATGTATTACATACCACCAGAAGTTCACCATCATGTTCTTTCCTTATCACTTCCTGTAGTCTGTGCTGCCTGAAACAAAATAAAAACAAATTTAACACGTGAATTGATGATGAAGAGCAAAATATCAAGAAGCTGGTTATAATAAATACTACAATAACAATTGAGACATCCCAGAGGAACCTTGGTGCCCGCCATTGTAAGATTTCCGTTAGTTCTATATAAGATCTTTCATCTGTAAAATTAATAGTTTTGTCATCAGTAAATGAATCATGTAATAATGTTTGATTAAAACTTCATACGGCTGTGTTTGACAGTGATCTTTCAAAATATGGAATTTGATTCAGACATGTCAAAATCAAAGATGGCTGCCTGTAGTCAATTTTGTCTTCCAATAAGTCTCAAAATAAAACATGCACAACTACGAACAATGGGAAACTTATGTATGAAATTTGAGAGAGGACTGACAAGTACTTTTTAAGATAAAGCGGATACCAAAACCTGGATTGTAGATCTTAGTCTTTGAGAGCGAAAACTTAGAAAAAAGGTGGGAGGAATGTAGCTAAACAGGACTGGATCAATTGCCGGCGACCAGGTAGCTGAAATGGTTAGAGTGTACGTCTTAATTTAGATCCTGATCTGACTATGCATTTTTCCACTCCTGTTGCAAAACTTTAGCTGTCATAAGTCAAGTTGGCTGTATCATGATTCCTTATGAAATTCCTAATGAATTTGACCCCTGTGACCTTGGAAGTAAGTTATGGTCATTAGTTGGAACAAACTTGATATTCTTTTTAGTCCTGCTACATGAAAAATATGTTCATTCTTGATGTTGCTTATGTAACGTGTGGGCGGTCACCCATTAAGCTACTGACCACGCTCGGCGTTGCTGAACTGGTGAGGAGGTCTGCGGATTATACTGCATTGCATGAAAAGCTAGCTTGCCAGTAAGGCAATAATTTCCCCTGAAATTCCTTAGCTGTTACACTGTTGCCCCCTCCGAGAAGTCTTGTCCCAAGACTTGGCCTGGAAATGCCTGTGGGTCCTACCTGTGTACTAATGCACCTTCCCTAACCACCGGGAACTGGCCTTGCATGATCACACAGAATCCCACCGCAACCACCAAATGTAAGGTCAGGGTGGTCACTCATCCAGCTACTGACCATGCTTGACATTGCTAAGTAGTAATTGAAGGGGGTACCCGGGTTATACCGCATTGCTGGAAAAAGTACAGCTGTTTCACTCATATCCTGGTTACACCAGTACTGAGTAGAGGACTGAGATTGGAGATTATTCAGATATGTCAGAAGTTGGGGACTAAAAAGAAAAAAAATCATACATCTGTCAACAACATGGGACCAAAAAGGAGACAACTAATATACCTTGCCACTAGGGAGAAAACTAATATATTCAGGGACTAAACAAGAGAGACAACTTACATCTGCCAGCCAAAATGTCTAGTGTATACCATGTCAATTCCTCCATCCATGAAACCATAGCTGTTGGCTGGGGACACCTGCAACCAGGGAAACAAAGGTAAGTGACATCCAACAACAGGTTTCAATGCATGTATAACTTTAAATAATTACTGAAAACCTCAAATTGTATCAAAGTATATGATTTATGATATAGTAAACTTTGTATAAACGGACACTTATATGGAACTGAACATTTTTCCTTTTATAGTCTGACATCTAGCATTTATATGCAGCAGTTAATAAAATTATACAATTACTAGTTAGTATAAAGAAATTAGAACTAAAATAATTGCATTCATTGAAATGAATATTTCCTATAGTGCTGACCTTTATAGACAGGCATTTGGTTGTAGTATTGACCTTTATAGAAGGGTATTTGATAGACAGTGTTGACCTTTATAAACAGGCATTTGATAGACAGTGTTGACCTTTATAGACAGGCATTTGATATATAGTATTGACCTTTATAGAAGGGTATTTGATAAACAGTTTTGACCTTTATAAACAGGCATTTTATATATAGTATTGACCTTTATAGACAGGCATTTTATATATAGTATTGACCTTTATAGACGGGTATTTGATATATAGTATTGACCTTTCTAGACGGGTATTTGATATATAGTATTGACCTTTATAGACAGGCATTTGATATATAGTATTGACCTTTATAGACAGGCATTTGATATATAGTATTAACCTTTATAGATGGGTATTTGACAGTGTTGACCTTTATAAACAGGCATTTTATATATACATGTAGTATTGACCTTTATAGACAGGCATTTTATATATAGTATTGACCTTTATAAACATGCATTTGATATATAGTGTTGACCTTTATAGACAAGCATTTTATATATAGTATTGACCTTTATAGATAGGCATTTTATATATAGTATTGACCTTTATAGACAGGCATTTGATATATAAGTATTGACCTTTACAGACAGGTATTTGATATATAGTATTGACCTTTATAGATGGGTATTTGACAGTGTTGACCTTTACAGACAGGTATTTGATATACTGTGTTGACCTCTATACAAATGTGTCCTTTATAGTCATCCTGTACAGTAACAAGTGTGTTATATATTACCAAGGCATCAGCAGCTGGGGCTCCTTTGAAAATATCACCAACAGAAACCTTCAAAAGAGATATATAATGAGAATACACTTGATTCCTTTGCTATCTTAATTAAATGTTCTTCGTATTTAAATGTTATTTCTAATTTTCTAATTCTGTTTGTTAAGTCAAAACAAGTATTATGTATTCAAGTGACTTGTCAGGAAAAAATGGTTGGTTTGTAGGCAAATAGTTTACAAGTAGGTATCAAAATGTTCTAGGGTGGCCAGTTTTTGTGTGTGCTTTTTTTGGCCTCAATACAATTTGCAATAAAATGTTCTGATCCAAAGTAAAGCCATGGGGTACATGACTAAAGTGGGACATTGAAGATAAGCAAATGGTTTAAATAAGCTGATATAAACCTCTAAAGACAACTTTGTAATACTGAAGTTTTACTTGAAGCCCTACACATTTGAAAATAAGCACACATTTAGTAATTTACAACTGTGCCATTTAATGAAAATCATATATAATTATATATATATAAACTAGTATTAATATTGCTGCAATGTCTAAAATTGCATACATACAAACTATTTCTAAATTGGTACAATGCATACATACATATGTATATATATATTTCAATTGCTAGATGTATGATATACCTATTAATTGCTACAATGTATAATATATCTATAAATTGCTACATTGTATAATATGTCTATAAATTGCTACAATGTATAATATATCTATAAATTGCTACAATGTACAATATATCTATAAATTGCTACAATGTATAATATGTCTATAAATTGCTACTATGTATGATGTATCAATAAGCTGTTAAATTAAATACAAAGTTTTTATTTCCATGAAAGTCTTCACTCGATTAAAAATGAAGTAGATCTATATATAATTACTACAAACATTGATTAATATTTGATTATTTTGAGAGTTTAAGATTATTATTACCTCTACCCTGCCATCTTCACCACAGTGTTCCTTGAATACTTCCTCCCACGCCTTCACCATGAATTTGTTAAAATCTCGAAATTTGTACACCACTTTTATTTCCCCTTCCTCTTTCCTGTGCTCGCTTCCTGTGACGGCCCCATTGGCTTCTTGATCTGAATGTTCATCTGTCTTCACCGTAGCGGCATCCTTGTGTTCTGCTTCTTCTCCAGTTACAATGTTTGTGTCGGCACCGCTGTCTGTCTGCGATGTTTTGGTTTCCTTCTTGTCTTCTTTTTTCTCCATGTTTACCTTCTCGATTCAACACAAGGTACAAGGATGTAATTAAAAACAGTGGGAACAGGGACTTTATCTGTAATGTTACATAGACGTATACACAAATGCGACGTTGAATGAGAGTTTGTTCTGCTTATTGCAGGTAGAAACGAAATGATGATAAATATAACGATGACGATAAGACGGAATGTGTGTCATACAAACACAAATAGTTGTGATAGGTAACCGGTGTCCAGGTAAAAAAACACACCTTAGAAATATTTGCAATTTCGATCGACTTGTTAAAATATATTTTTAGTTCTTTACTCAATCACCTATAACTTTCTTCTATGATTATACAGTTATGTGTGTTAATATACTAACATATATCGGAAGTAGTATTGGTATCGTGACTTCTAAGACGGACGATGTTTGTGGGTATGAATGAAACGAGTACATCGTCGGGTCCTTCCGGCAAATGCGTGTGGCGATTTCCCGGTTAAACCGGTCTACATGGCACAGACTATTCTGTCTTAGGAGGCGAGCTTTAAGAACACACAAACACTTGTTTTGTCGTCACGCATACAATTTGAGAGAAACGAAAAATGGGCGGCTAAATCCATTAATATATTAACTTAACCATTTTGACATTTCGTGAACCAGATACATTTTTTTTTATCTTAAAGTCTTTGTTTGTGTGACCTTTTTAAATGTGAACTGCTTAAAAAAAACGATATTAAGGACCCATCAATCTACACGTGCCGATTTATTGCAGAGCTCAGCTTAAGGTTCCAATCTAACGACAGCCCGTACGAGTCGTTTTGATTAGCTGTTGGAGAAATATTGCACAGTTTTTTTCTGTTTATCCATCCTGGATCTCTCTAAAAACAAATTTACATGCAGGTTTTAGTTATAAATTTCAAAATACGTTTTATGTTAACTCGTTGGTGAGCTATCAAAATTTGAAGAGCCTGTTCGTTTATGAAGAACAACCCGTACGTTTAAACGAACACACCTGGTCGAACCGGTTTAACCGTTTGGACCGCGATAAACGAAAACGGCCCAGGTCTCGTTCAACCAGACGCCTTAATCACTTTGGGCGTAGCTTGCGCAGACAAGAAGAGTCTGGTTGAACGAGACTTCTGGGGCTAGTTACTTTCGCTTTGAAGCTTTCGGAACATTTCTGACATGTTCATACGTACCATGTGTTACGTCCCGACCTTGTAATTTCTTGGTTGTGTCCTACCCCCTGCGTGTTGTAAACAAAAAACATGAGCTTCCGAGCTTTAGGCAGACTTGTACAGGTGAGTTGTCCACCGCATTACTCATTGTATTTCAAATATTTATACAAGTTATTCAGTAAAGTGTTTGAATTGGTTTTAGGCTAAAGCTCAAGAAATATGTCACATGTGCAATCTTGAATCTATACAGTACAGTTAAACGCTCCGTTAGCCTGTATGTTTCCATGCAGGAATTGAATATTTAAAAAAACCCACATCCATTATATATTGATATATTTGATTGCCAACCTAAATATTGAAGTTGAGATGATAAGAATTATGCATGATATACTGTGGGTGTGTCCATGCTAACCAATCAGCATGCCCGTCTTATCCTATCTACTTTCTGTTTTCTTTACAGTTAGCTGGTTGTGTTTTAATCTTATTTTTTCAGAAGTCAAATGGACAATGTGTCCGGTCTTTCAGCAAAATCAGCGGATTAAATGTAAGTATAAGAAAATTTAATTGTATGAATAATTAAAGATTGATTTAATAATTAATTGACATCAATTATGATTTATCCCACTCATGTATGTAAACAGTAATTGGAACCTCATTCTCTTCTTAATTAACTTTACATTCCCAAATAAATACAACAAAGCCTCAGTTTTTTGTAGACAATAAAATATAATAGGAGACACTATCATTGAGCAACTGACGACATAAGACACAGCAGGAAAGTGGAAAAAATTAGCTAATGACATTTAACCGGGAAAATTAAACATCAGCTCTGCATCAAACAAAATAACAAACACAGTAACATTAAGTTCACCTACAAACCCCAGCAGCAGTTATAAGTGTAGCGGAACTGGACTGGTCCGATCGTCGGCGACCAGATAAGCTCAATTGAGCTCAATTAGTCTAGAGTTTGGAGGGTCCCGGGTTCAAACCCCGGTCTGGCCGTGCATTTTTCCCCTCCTGTTACATTTGGCGCCCAACAAAATATACCCACAGAAGGTGGTATAGGGTCTCATGTGTCTTCGGGGTTGAAGACTTTGTTTGGAGGAATGTAGCGGAACTGGACTGGGTTGATTGTCGGCGACCAGATAGCTCAATTGGTAGAGCATCCATCTAGAGTTCAAAAGGTCCCAGGTTTGAACCCCGGTCTGGCCGTGCTTTTTTCCTCTCCTGTTACATAAACAAAGTACTCAGGACTTACACTAAAACACAATCTTAGGAGGATATACATCAGTGTGCATATCAACAATATCATGCAAATTAGTAGGATATTTAACACACAAGCCATAGTTTGACCCAAACTTTAATATACAGCTGTCATTCTATACAGAAACCTCACAACACCAACTAAATCAACCAAAACAGACTTACAAGAGCAGTGCAGTATTTCTACAACAGACACCACAACACAAGTTCAGTACAAGAACAAACTTAATTAAGATTGGCCTTCACTAGAAATATGCAAACTACATACCAGAATAATAATTGTTAGCGAAATGATTTTGATGCATTGATTTGTTTCTGTAGGACGTTGTGATAGTGAGATTATATTGATGATTCGATGTTGTTATAGGACGTTGTGATAGTGAGATTATATTGATGATTCGATGTTGTTATAGGACGTTGTGATAGTGAGATTATATTGATGATTCGATGTTGTTATAGGACGTTGTGATAGTGAGATTATATTGATGATTCGATGTTGTTATAGGACGTTGTGATAGTGAGATTATATTGATGATTCGATGTTGTTATAGGACGTTGTGATAGTGAGATTATATTGATGATTCGATGTTGTTATAGGACGTTGTGATAGTGAGATTATATTGATGATTCGATGTTGTTATAGGACGTTGTGATAGTGAGATTATATTGATGATTCGATGTTGTTATAGGACGTTGTGATAGTGAGATTATATTGATGATTCGATGTTGTTATAGGACGTTGTGATAGTGAGATTATATTGATGATTCGATGTTGTTATAGGACGTTGTGATAGTGAGATTATATTGATGATTCGATGTTGTTATAGGACGTTGTGATAGTGAGATTATATTGATGATTCGATGTTGTTATAGGACGTTGTGATAGTGAGATTATATTGATGATTCGATGTTGTTATAGGACGTTGTGATAGTGAGATTATATTGATGATTCGATGTTGTTATAGGACGTTGTGATAGTGAGATTATATTGATGATTCGATGTTGTTATAGGACGTTGTGATAGTGAGATTATATTGATGATTCGATGTTGTTATAGGACGTTGTGATAGTGAGATTATATTGATGATTCGATGTTGTTATAGGACGTTGTGATAGTGAGATTATATTGATGATTCGATGTTGTTATAGGACGTTGTGATAGTGAGATTATATTGATGATTCGATGTTGTTATAGGACGTTGTGATAGTGAGATTATATTGATGATTCGATGTTGTTATAGGACGTTGTGATAGTGAGATTATATTGATGATTCGATGTTGTTATAGGACGTTGTGATAGTGAGATTATATTGATGATTCGATGTTGTTATAGGACGTTGTGATAGTGAGATTATATTGATGATTCGATGTTGTTATAGGACGTTGTGATAGTGAGATTATATTGATGATTCGATGTTGTTATAGGACGTTGTGATAGTGAGATTATATTGATGATTCGATGTTGTTATAGGACGTTGTGATAGTGAGATTATATTGATGATTCGATGTTGTTATAGGACGTTGTGATAGTGAGATTATATAGATGATGCGATGTTGTTATAGGACGTTGTGATAGTGAGATTATATTGATGATTCGATGTGTTGTTATAGGACGTTGTGATCGTGAGTGCTGTGAGGACACCCATAGGATCGTTCCTCAGCAGTCTCTCAGAACTCTCTGCCCCAAGGCTTGGCTCTGTCGCCATCAAGGAAGCTATCAACAGAGCAGGTCATTCATATTGAAATTAATTCATTCATTATGTTCTACATGTAGTACTCTTCAAAGTCATCTGACCATGGTATTAACTTCTGTAATGTCGTTTAAGGTCCATTGTTTAGTGACCTAAATATTCATGTTAAAGCTTAACAATTGTAATGTAACATGATAACACAAATTAATTTCACATATAATCTATTACCATGGTAACAACTCCTTAAAGATGATTGGCTCCATATGACAAATTATGGTCGGTAAAATGAGTATGTCACTATTAAAAGGGAAAACAAAACACTCCTTACTGATTACTGAGATACTTGAAAGTGCTTGTATTCAAATTTGATCAATGTGATATATTAATGTTGCATCAATGATAATATTCAGGGATTGACGGTGATGCTGTGAATGAGGTGTATATGGGAAATGTTTGTCAGGCTGATGAGGGACAGGCACCATGTCGACAGGCTACCCTGGGAGCTGGTAAGTTTGATTTTGATATATATATAACACTTTATGTTTTGCCATGTTAAAGATTGTTTTAGCAGCAATGATGGAACATATGACTTTGACAATACAAACGGTCAACATTGGCTTTCTCTCATTCTTCTACTGACATGTCTTCTAAGTTCCTGAACTACAATATTCGGTTGAAGTCACTCACAGAGTCCGCTATAAAATATCTTCTGTCATTTGAAAAGTTGGATACCATTACATCCTGCTTGTATAAAGGGTATGTTACATTGTTGATGTTTTGATCGACAGGTCTGCCAATCACCACTCCAACCACGGCCATAAACAAAGTGTGTGCCTCCGGTATGAAGTCAGTCATGTTGGCCAGTCAGAGTCTCATGTGTGGACATCAGGTATAACAGTCTAGTATTTCAGTCTCATGTGTGGCCTCCATGTAATGCAATCTAGTATTCAGTCTCACATGTGGCAGCCAGGTATAGCAATTTTGAGTCTAGTATGAGTTTACCTAATAAAGTGATCTAGTATTAAGTCTCATGCTTGGCCATCAGGTGTAAAAATCTACTATTCGGTCCTGTGTGACCGTCGGGTGTAGAAATCTAGAACTTAGTGTCATGTGTGACTGTCGGGTGTAGAAATCTAGTACTAAGTGTCATGTGTGACTGTCGGGTGTAGAATTCTAGTACTAAGTGTCATGTGTGACCGTCAGGTGTAGAAATATAGTACTAAGTGTCATGTGTGACCGTCGGGTGTAGAAATCTAGTACTAAGTGTCGTGTGTGACCGTCGGGTATAGAAATCTAGTACTAAGTGTCATGTGTGACAGTCAGGTGTAGAAATCTAGTACTAAGTGTCATGTGAGACCGTCGGGGGTAGAAAACTAGTACTAAGTGTCATGTGTGACCGTCGGGTGTAGAAATCTAGTACTAAGTGTCGTGTGTGACCGTCGGGTATAGAAATCTAGTACTAAGTGTCATGTGTGACCGTCGGGTGTAGAATTCTAGTACTAAGTGTCATGTGTGACCGTCAGGTGTAGAAATATAGTACTAAGTGTCATGTGTGACCGTCGGGGGTAGAAAACTAGTACTAAGTGTCATGTGTGACCGTCGGGTGTAGAAATCTAGTATTAAGTGTCATGTGTGACCGTCAGGTGGAGACATCTAGTATTAAGTGTCATGTGTGACCGTCAGGGGTAGACATCTAGTATTAAGTGTCATGTGTGACCGTTGGGTGTAGAGATCTAGTACTAAGTGTCATGTGTGACCGTTGGGTGTAGAAATCTAGTACTAAGTGTCATGTGTGGCCGTCGGGTGTAGAAATCTAGTACTCAGTGTCATGTGTGACCGTCGGGTGTAGACATCTAGTATTAAGTGTCATGTGGGACCGTCAGGTGTAGACATCTAGTATTAAGTGTCATGGGTGACCGTCAGGTGTAGACATCTAGTACTAAGTGTCATGTGTGACCGTCGGGGGTAGAAATCTAGTACTAAGTATCATGTGTGACCGTCGAGTGTAGAAATCTAGTATTAAGTGTCATGTGTGACCGTCAGGTCTAGACATCTAGTATTAAGTGTCATGTGTGACCGTTGGGTGTAGAAATCTTGTACTAAGTGTCATGTGTGACCGTCGGGTGTAGGCATCTAGTATTAAGTGTCATGTGTGACCGTCAGGTCTAGACATCTAGTATTAAGTGTCATGTGTGACCGTTGGGTGTAGAGATCTAGTACTAAGTGTCATGTGTGACCGTTGGGTGTAGAAGTCTAGTACTAAGTGTCATGTGTGACCGTCGGGTGGAGAATTCTAGTACTAAGTGTCATGTGTGACCGTTGGGTGTAGAAATCTAGAACTAAGTGTCATGTGTGACCGTCGGGGGTAGAAAACTAGTACTAAGTGTCATGTGTGACCGTCGGGTGCAGAATTCTAGTACTAAGTGTCATGTGTGACCGTTGGGTGTAGAAATCTAGAACTAAGTGTCATGTGTGACCGTCGGGGGTAGAAAACTAGTACTAAGTGTCATGTGTGACCGTCGGGGGTAGAAAACTAGTACTAAGTGTCATGTGTGACCGTCGGGGGTGGAATTCTAGTACTAAGTGTCATGTGTGACCGTCAGGGGTAGAAATATAGTACTAAGTGTCATGTGTGACCGTCGGGGGTGGAATTCTAGTACTAAGTGTCATGTGTGACCGTCGAGTGTAGAAATCTAGTATTAAGTGTCATGTGTGACCGTCAGGTGGAGACATCTAGTATTAAGTGTCATGTGTGACCGTTGGGTGTAGAAATCTTGTACTAAGTGTCATGTGTGACCGTCGGGTGTAGAATTCTAGTACTAAGTGTCATGTGTGACCGTTGGGTGTAGAAATCTTGTACTAAGTGTCATGTGTGACCGTCGGGTGTAGAAATCTAGTATTAAGTGTCATGTGTGACCGTCAGGCGTAGACATCTAGTATTAAGTGTCATGTGTGACCGTTGGGTGTAGAAATCAAGTACTAAGTGTCATGTGTGACCGTCGGGTGTAGAAATCTAGTATTAAGTGTCATGTGTGACCGTCAGGCGTAGACATCTAGTATTAAGTGTCATGTGTGACCGTCAGGTGGAGACATCTAGTATTAAGTGTCATGTGTGACCGTTGGGTGTAGAAATCAAGTACTAAGTGTCATGTGTGACCGTCGGGTGTAGGCATCTAGTATTAAGTGTCATGTGTGACCGTCAGGTGGAGACATCTAGTATTAAGTGTCATGTGTGACCGTCGGGTGTAGAATTCTAGTACTTAGTGTCATGTGTGACCGTCAGGTGTAGAAATATAGTACTAAGTGTCATGTGTGACCGTCGGGGGGAGACATCTAGTACTAAGTGTCATGTGTAACCGTCGGGTTTAGGAATCTAGTACTAAGTGTCATGTGTGACTGTCGGGTGTAGAAATCTAGTACTAAGTGTCATGTGTGGCCGTCGGGTGTAGAAATCTAGTACTCAGTGTCATGTGTGACCGTCGGGTGTAGACATCTAGTGCTAAGTGTCATGTGTGACCGTCGGGTGTAGACATCTAGTACTAAGTGTCATGTTCGACCGTCGGGTGTAGACATCTAGTACTAGTGTCATGTGCGACCGTTGGGTGTAGAAATCTAGTACTAAGTGTCATGTGTGACCGTCGGGGGTGGACATCTAGTACTAAGTGTCATGCTCGACCGTCGGGTGTAGACATATAGTACTAAGTGTCATGTTCGACCGTCGGGGGTAGACATCTAGTACTAATTGTCATGTTCGACCGTCGGGGGTTGATAACTAGTACTAGTGTCATGTGCGACCGTTGGGCGTAGAAATCTAGTACTAAATGTCATGTGTGACCGTCAGGTGTAGACATCTAGTACTAATTGTCATGTTCGACCGTCGGGGGTTGATAACTAGTACTAGTGTCATGTGCGACCGTTGGGCGTAGAAATCTAGTACTAAGTATCATGTGTGACCGTCGGGGGTGGACATCTAGTACTAAGTGTAATGTGTGACCGTCGGGTGTAGACATCTAGTACTAAGTGTCATGTGCGACCGTTGGGTGTTGAAATCTAGTACTAAGTGTCATGTGTGACCGTCGAGTGTAGAAATCTAGTACTAAGTGTCATGTGTGACCGTCGGGTGTAGAAATCTAGTACTAAGTGTCATGTGTGACCGT
>NW_018408841.1:416183-463152 GCF_002113885.1 Mizuhopecten yessoensis | reverse complement strand
GGTGTAGACATCTAGTATTAAGTGTCATGTGTGACCGTCAGGTGTAGACATCTAGTATTAAGTGTCATGTGTGACCGTTGGGTGTAGAAGTCTAGTACTAAGTGTCATGTGTGACCGTTGGGTGTAGAAATCTAGTACTAAGTGTCATGTGTGACCGTCAGGTGTAGAGATCTAGTATTAAGTGTCATGTGTGACCGTCGGGTGTAGAGATCTAGTACTAAGTGTCATGTGTGACCGTCGGGGGTAGACATCTAGTACTAAGTGTCATGTGTGACCGTCGGGTGGAGACATCTAGTACTAAGTGTCATGTGTGACCGTCGGGTGTAGACCTTTAGTATTAAGTGTCATGTGTGACCGTCAGGTGTAGACATCTAGTATTAAGTGTCAAGTGTGACCGTCGGGGGGAGAAATCTAGTACTAAGTGTCATGTGTGACCGTCGGGGGTAGAAATCTAGTATTAAGTGTCATGTGTGACCGTCGGGTGTAGAAATCTAGTAACAAGTGTTATGTGGATTTCTTGGCTACACTTTACAGTGTTGTTCCAAGTCTAAATAACATGTACTGGTATTTTCAGCATGATGATAAGTTTGATGTATGCAGGTTTTCTTTATTTTAGAATTTGTAGGGGAAAGAAAAGGATTGATTTCATGTGTATCATCCTCGATATCTAGGGGTTACGCTCACTTTCGCTCTCTGTACCCCTGGAATATGTCATAGCCAAATTGGAGGCACGAAGATAGATGTTTGATTGGTCTCGGGTAAAAAACCTGACCAATCGCTAGGCTGATACCTGTTCTTTGAAGATTACAAAGGAGAGACGCCCGACTTCAAAGCCTGTCAATTTTTACCGTTACATGACCACAAGATTCTTTTGATGTAAATCAAAAGATCGAACAAGTCTTCTTGTCTCATCCACAAGGTGGGGCACGCTGAGCCTTCAATTTTGCTATGACATATCCCAGGGGTGTAGAGAGCGAAAGTGAGTGTAACCCCTGGATGTCGAGGATGCATGTGTATCTTCTATAATATTTGTGCAGGAAGTGATGGTGGCAGGTGGGATGGAGAGCATGTCCAATGTTCCCTACTACATGACTCGGGGGCAGACACCCTACGGCAAGGTCGAGCTTAGGGTAAGCAAACACAATTTAATGCCTACTTTTTGTCAAGTTCACTTTTGATAAAGTAATCTAATAGCATTAAGGATCAACATATCTTATGCAGTTGAATTTGCACATAAAAAATCTCCAGACGTGACTAAAGTTTCAACATTATTAGCTTGTTATAAATCTAATCCAAAGGACCGCTGTCACAGCTTTGTTGTCTCTCGTTTTGTCAACCTTTTCATTTTAACCCTTACTCCTACTGAACAACAGATGGGATTTCAACCAAATTTGCCATGCTGCATCCTTGGGACCAGAAAACAAAATTTTGTGTAAAGAAAGGGTATGGCCCCTATAGGGGCTGAAAGGCAGGGCCAAATAGGGGAAGTTGGTGGACTTCATCCTTCAAAAGATTACTTCTAACTCCATACACAAAGAGGAATATATCCATGCTAATAGGATTGGTGCTGGAGTCAGGCCCTACCCTATAGGACTCCATCCCTGAGATATAACATGGGAGTGATAGAGATCGTGCTGGAGTCAGGCCCTACCCTATAGGACTCCGTCCCTGAGATATAACATGGGAGTGATAGAGATCGTGCTGGAGTCAGGCCCTACCCTATAGGACTCCGTCCCTGAGATATAACATGGGAGTGATAGAGATCGTGCTGGAGTCAGGCCCTACCCTATAGGACTCCGTCCCTGAGATATAACATGGGAGTGATAGAGATCGTGCTGGAGTCAGGCCCTACCCTATAGGACTCCGTCCCTGAGATATAACATGGGAGTGATAGAGATCGTGCTGGAGTCAGGCCCTACCCTATAGGACTCCGTCCCTGAGATATAACATGGGAGTGATAGAGATCGTGCTGGAGTCAGGCCCTACCCTATAGGACTCCGTCCCTGAGATATAACATGGGAGTGATAGAGATCGTGCTGGAGTCAGGCCCTACCCTATAGGACTCCGTCCCTGAGATATAACATGGGAGTGATAGAGATCGTGCTGGAGTCAGGCCCTACCCTATAGGACTCCGTCCCTGAGATATAACATGGGAGTGATAGAGATCGTGCTGGAGTCAGGCCCTACCCTATAGGACTCCGTCCCTGAGATATAACATGGGAGTGATAGAGATCGTGCTGGAGTCAGGCCCTACCCTATAGGACTCCGTCCCTGAGATATAACATGGGAGTGATAGAGATCGTGCTGGAGTCAGGCCCTACCCTATAGGACTCCGTCCCTGAGATATAACATGGGAGTGATAGAGATCGTGCTGGAGTCAGGCCCTACCCTATAGGACTCCGTCCCTGAGATATAACATGGGAGTGATAGAGATCGTGCTGGAGTCAGGCCCTACCCTATAGGACTCCGTCCCTGAGATATAACATGGGAGTGATAGAGATCGTGCTGGAGTCAGGCCCTACCCTATAGGACTCCGTCCCTGAGATATAACATGGGAGTGATAGAGATCGTGCTGGAGTCAGGCCCTACCCTATAGGACTCCGTCCCTGAGATATAACATGGGAGTGATAGAGATCGTGCTGGAGTCAGGCCCTACCCTATAGGACTCCGTCCCTGAGATATAACATGGGAGTGATAGAGATCGTGCTGGAGTCAGGCCCTACCCTATAGGACTCCGTCCCTGAGATATAACATGGGAGTGATAGAGATCGTGCTGGAGTCAGGCCCTACCCTATAGGACTCCGTCCCTGAGATATAACATGGGAGTGATAGAGATCGTGCTGGAGTCAGGCCCTACCCTATAGGACTCCGTCCCTGAGATATAACATGGGAGTGATAGAGATCGTGCTGGAGTCAGGCCCTACCCTATAGGACTCCGTCCCTGAGATATAACATGGGAGTGATAGAGATCGTGCTGGAGTCAGGCCCTACCCTATAGGACTCCGTCCCTGAGATATAACATGGGAGTGATAGAGATCGTGCTGGAGTCAGGCCCTACCCTATAGGACTCCGTCCCTGAGATATAACATGGGAGTGATAGAGATCGTGCTGGAGTCAGGCCCTACCCTATAGGACTCCGTCCCTGAGATATAACATGGGAGTGATAGAGATCGTGCTGGAGTCAGGCCCTACCCTATAGGACTCCGTCCCTGAGATATAACATGGGAGTGATAGAGATCGTGCTGGAGTCAGGCCCTACCCTATAGGACTCCGTCCCTGAGATATAACATGGGAGTGATAGAGATCGTGCTGGAGTCAGGCCCTACCCTATAGGACTCCGTCCCTGAGATATAACATGGGAGTGATAGAGATCGTGCTGGAGTCAGGCCCTACCCTATAGGACTCCGTCCCTGAGATATAACATGGGAGTGATAGAGATCGTGCTGGAGTCAGGCCCTACCCTATAGGACTCCGTCCCTGAGATATAACATGGGAGTGATAGAGATCGTGCTGGAGTCAGGCCCTACCCTATAGGACTCCGTCCCTGAGATATAACATGGGAGTGATAGAGATCGTGCTGGAGTCAGGCCCTACCCTATAGGACTCCGTCCCTGAGATATAACATGGGAGTGATAGAGATCGTGCTGGAGTCAGGCCCTACCCTATAGGACTCCGTCCCTGAGATATAACATGGGAGTGATAGAGATCGTGCTGGAGTCAGGCCCTACCCTATAGGACTCCGTCCCTGAGATATAACATGGGAGTGATAGAGATCGTGCTGGAGTCAGGCCCTACCCTATAGGACTCCGTCCCTGAGATATAACATGGGAGTGATAGAGATCGTGCTGGAGTCAGGCCCTACCCTATAGGACTCCGTCCCTGAGATATAACATGGGAGTGATAGAGATCGTGCTGGAGTCAGGCCCTACCCTATAGGACTC
The DNA here is from genome assembly GCF_002113885.1 of Mizuhopecten yessoensis. Classification (NCBI taxonomy): domain Eukaryota; kingdom Metazoa; phylum Mollusca; class Bivalvia; order Pectinida; family Pectinidae; genus Mizuhopecten; species Mizuhopecten yessoensis. The sequence goes on along the minus strand of NW_018408841.1, from coordinate 459,211 downwards.
CGTCCCTGAGATATAACATGGGAGTGATAGAGATCGTGCTGGAGTCAGGCCCTACCCTATAGGACTCCGTCCCTGAGATATAACATGGGAGTGATAGAGATCGTGCTGGAGTCAGGCCCTACCCTATAGGACTCCGTCCCTGAGATATAACATGGGAGTGATAGAGATCGTGCTGGAGTCAGGCCCTACCCTATAGGACTCCGTCCCTGAGATATAACATGGGAGTGATAGAGATCGTGCTGGAGTCAGGCCCTACCCTATAGGACTCCGTCCCTGAGATATAACATGGGAGTGATAGAGATCGTGCTGGAGTCAGGCCCTACCCTATAGGACTCCGTCCCTGAGATATAACATGGGAGTGATAGAGATCGTGCTGGAGTCAGGCCCTACCCTATAGGACTCCGTCCCTGAGATATAACATGGGAGTGATAGAGATCGTGCTGGAGTCAGGCCCTACCCTATAGGACTCCGTCCCTGAGATATAACATGGGAGTGATAGAGATCGTGCTGGAGTCAGGCCCTACCCTATAGGACTCCGTCCCTGAGATATAACATGGGAGTGATAGAGATCGTGCTGGAGTCAGGCCCTACCCTATAGGACTCCGTCCCTGAGATATAACATGGGAGTGATAGAGATCGTGCTGGAGTCAGGCCCTACCCTATAGGACTCCGTCCCTGAGATATAACATGGGAGTGATAGAGATCGTGCTGGAGTCAGGCCCTACCCTATAGGACTCCGTCCCTGAGATATAACATGGGAATGATAGAGATCGCCACCTTTTACAATGACTGGGCATGAAGAGATGAACATAATCATGCTTAAAGGATTGGCCTTGTGGTCAGGCCATACTGCTTAGTACTTGTTGAACATGGAAAAAGTAGAATTTGTTTCTAATTGACAGATACTTTACTGTTGTAGGATGGTATCGTGTCAGACGGCCTTACAGACGCTTATGACCACATCCACATGGTGAGTTGTTAGGTTACTGATGTCCAGCCTTCAGTGGACTGTGTTGGTAGATTGGGTAATGCAATGTGTAGTATTGTATTGTAATAGGGAATATTGTAGATATAATGGTATTTATTGTTTACCATTGTTTTTCTGCCCCTGGCCAAGGTTCTTGGTCCATTACATCACAATATAATAAAGAGCTTACCTGAGAGAACTATAGGTATCTAGACTATTAGTAAAACTGTCCTGATGAAGCTTCAACTTCAAAGGCAAAACTAATAGGCCAAATAATCATCCACCCACTTACTTGTTGAAACTTTGTTGTGATTATATGAAGCCTCATTTTGTATGTAGTGTATTTGTGTAACTTCACATTATATTACATTTAAGGGTGTATGTGATTTGTTCACTGTATAAATACTGTATTGAAGGGTGTATGTGATTTGTTCACTGTATAAATACTGTATTGAAGGGTGTATGTGATTTGTTCACTGTATAAATACTGTATTTAAGGGTGTATGTGATTTGTTCACTGTATAAATACTGTATTGAAGGGTGTATGTGATTTGTTCACTGTATAAATACTGTATTGAAGGGTGTATGTGATTTGTTCACTGTATAAATACTGTATTTAAGGGTGTATGTGATTTGTTCACTGTATAAATACTGTATTGAAGGGTGTATGTGATTTGTTCACTGTATAAATACTGTATTGAAGGGTGTATGTGATTTGTTCACTGTATAAATACTGTATTTAAGGGTGTATGTGATTTGTTCACTGTATAAATACTGTATTGAAGGGTGTATGTGATTTGTTCACTGTATAAATACTGTATTGAAGGGTGTATGTGATTTGTTCACTGTATAAATACTGTATTGAAGGGTGTATGTGATTTGTTCACTGTATAAATACTGTATTGAAGGGTGTATGTGATTTGTTCACTGTATAAATACTGTATTGAAGGGTGTATGTGATTTGTTCACTGTATAAATACTGTATTTAAGGGTGTATGTGCTGAGAACACTGCCAAGAAGTATGGGATCAGTCGGGAGGAACAGGACGAGTACGCCATTAGGAGCTACAAACTCAGCCAGAAGGCTGCCTCCGAGGGCGTGTTTGAAAAGGAAATGACACCAGTAGAAATTCCTAAGAAGAAAGGTATCTTAACATCGGAAGTCAGACAAATAAATACAGGGAGCTAAACTGCCCCAAGTCCTTCACAGAGTTCAAGAATCTTGAACCAAATGATTTTTTTCGATACACTTTTATTTGCAATCTGAACTTATACTGTAGTTTCTTTTCAAACTTTGTCATTTATCAGTAATTGTATACAATGGAAGAAAAACTTACATGCTGCTACCACTAATGACAAGAGAAAGGTTGATGTGTGTGTTTTGTCCCTTGTTACATTTCTTATATTACAATCCATACAGCATTTATCCATGGACCGAAATCAATCACTGCCCTGAACACTTTGTAGCAAGGAGATTTTAATTATGGAAATTTGTTTTGGCACAAGAATCATCAATAGCATCTCTTTGACTTGGACGAATTCTGTAAATATCTTGAGTTGAAGTACGATCATACAGCGTCTTATATATTTTATGTTTACCACAATGAATTTCAAACTATATTGATGTGGATATAGAGGCAGCAATGCCTGCATCCACTAATCTTCTATTGATGTGGATATAGAGGTAGCAATGCCTGCATCCACTAATATTCTATTGATGTGGATATAGAGGCAGCAATGTCGCATCCACTAATCTTCTATTGATGTGGATAAAGAGGCAGCAATGCCTGCGTCCACTAATCTTCTATTGAGGTGGATATAGAGGCAGCAATGCCTGCGTCCACTAATCTTCTATTGATGTGGATATAGAGGCAGCAATGTCTGCATCCACTAATATTCTATTGATGTGGATATAGAGGCAGCAATGCCTGCATCCACTAATATTCTATTGATGTGGATATAGAGACATCAATGCCTGCATCCACTAATATTCTATTGATGTGGATATATAGGCATCAATGCCTGCATCCACTAATATTCTATTGATGTGGATATAGAGGCAGCAATGTCGCATCCACTAATCTTCTATTGATGTGGATATAGAGGCAGCAATGCCTGCATCCACTAATATTCTATTGATGTGGATATAGAGGCAGCAACGTCACATCCACTAATCTTCTATTGATGTGGATATAGAGGCAGCAATGCCTGCATCCACTAATATTCTATTGATGTGGATATAGAGGCAGCAATGCCTGCATCCACTAATATTCTATTGATGTGGATATAGAGGCAGCAATGCCTGCATCCACTAATATTCTATTGATGTGGATATAGAGGCAGCAATGCCTGCATCCACTAATATTCTATTGATGTGGATATAGAGGCAGCAATGCCTGCATCCACTAATATTCTATTGATGTGGATATAGAGGCAGCAATGCCTGCATCCACTAATATTCTATTGATGTGGATATAGAGGCAGCAATGCCTGCATCCACTAATATTCTATTGATGTGGATATAGAGGCAGCAATGCCTGCATCCACTAATATTCTATTGATGTGGATATAGAGGCAGCAATGCCTGCATCCACTAATATTCTATTGATGTGGATATAGAGGCATCAATGCCTGCATCCACTAATATTCTATTGATGTGGATATAGAGGCAGCAATGCCTGCATCCACTAATATTCTATTGATGTGGATATAGAGGCAGCAATGCCTGCATCCACTAATATTCTATTGATGTGGATATAGAGGCATCAATGCCTGCATCCACTAATATTCTATTGATGTGGATATAGAGGCAGCAATGCCTGCATCCACTAATATTCTATTGATGTGGATATAGAGGCAGCAATGCCTGCATCCACTAATATTCTATTGATGTGGATATAGAGGCATCAATGCCTGCATCCACTAATATTCTATTGATGTGGATATAGAGGCAGCAATGCCTGCATCCACTAATATTCTATTGATGTGGATATAGAGGCAGCAATGCCTGCATCCACTAATATTCTATTGATGTGGATATAGAGGCATCAATGCCTGCATCCACTAATATTCTATTGATGTGGATATAGAGGCAGCAATGCCTGCATCCACTAATATTCTATTGATGTGGATATAGAGGCAGCAATGCCTGCATCCACTAATATTCTATTGATGTGGATATAGAGGCAGCAATGCCTGCATCCACTAATATTCTATTGATGTGGATATAGAGGCAGCAATGCCTGCATCCACTAATATTCTATTGATGTGGATATACAGGCATCAATGCCTGCATCCACTAATATTCTATTGATGTGGATATAGAGGCATCAATGCCTGCGTCCACTAATCTTCTATTGATGTGGATATAGAGGCAGCAATGCCTGCATCCACTAATATTCTATTTAAAAAAAAAGGTTCTCTTGTGATTATGATACCGTAACCTCTGTTGATAGCTTGAACTAATTCCTGATTTCTGCAGCACTGATCTTCAACCATTCAGTAATACCTATCTGTGGACAGATGTTATGTAGATGTTGATTGGCTGATTTCATTATGACAGGTGATCCAGTTGTTGTCAGTACTGATGAGGAGTACAAGAAGGTCAAATTTGATAAATTTGCATCACTACGGACAGTATTTCAGAAAGATGGTCAGTATTTATCTAAATGTATCGTGGTTTACCAATGAATGAAATGGTTATCAGGTTTATCTAGCTTGAGTAATTTCAACATTTTAAAAAGTTTAAAGGTTTAACTGAGAGAGAAATGAAAATTTTAGTTGTAAAATACATGTACAAAATTGTTTTAAATAACTGAGTCTCGAAAACTAAAAGTTAATCTGTAAAAACTTGACAGGGACCATCACAGCGGCCAATGCCAGTACTCTCAATGATGGAGCAGCTGCCCTGGTGTTAATGACAGCACAGGCTGCGGAACGACACGGGGTCAAACCTCTGGCCAGGATCGTGGGTAGGAACTAATACATCCCATTGCTGTACTCTCATGTGGAGCAATGCTTCACAATTGGCATCACACCTATATAACCGTTATATGTTATGTTCTAAGGTAGCTACTCCCCACAATTACGTACCCAGTATTTGAATTTTCCAAATACGACTTAATGCTAGCATGTTTTACATTTATTCACTCACAATTAGACAAATACATATGTAGTTAACAGTTGAAACATTTATAGAATTTTAAAAAATTGATACATTTATACCATTTTAAAGTAAGTGGTACTAATGTTCCCTAACAGCCGAATCTGCCTCAGCTACCACCTGTCTATCCTTACTGGTGTAGTATATTCCTAAGTTATTTTATCCTTATATAGACCTGCTGTCTAAAGAAACCATTAGTCTATTATAGACACTTTTGCCTCCCTTGGACTGTTGTTGTAGACACTTGACTGTATTCTGTGCCAGGTTTTGCTGATGCGGCTATCGCCCCGATTGACTTTTCCACGGCACCTGCCCATGCTATCCCCAAAGTTCTGGCCAACACCGGGGTCAAAAAGGAGGACATTGACATGTGGGAGATCAATGAGGCCTTCAGTGTGGTCATTCTGGCCAACGTCAAAGAGCTGGACATTGATATGAACAAGATGAACATCCATGGTGGAGCTGTCAGCATCGGTCATCCCATAGGGTAAGTGGTCAGCATCGGTCATCTCATAGGGTAAGTGGTCAGCATCGGTCATCACATAGGGTAAGTGGTCAACATCGGCCATCCCATAGGGTAAGTGGTCAGCATCGGCCATCCCATAGGGTAAGTGGTCAGCATCGGTAATCACATAGGGTAAGTGGTCAGCATCGGTCATCTCATAGGGTAAGTGGTCAGCATTGGTCATCACATAGGTTAAGTGGTCAACATCGGCCATCCCATAGGGTAAGTGGTCAGCATCGGCCATCCCATAGGGTAAGTGGTCAGCATCGGTCATCACATAGGGTAAGTGGTCAGCAAGGAACCGGTTTTCCACTAGTGTACAATTGTCCCTGTTTATCAACTAGTGTTTTGTAATTACAATGGGTGCACATAATTCTTTTGGAAAAACCTTTTTACGTGAGTTTTGTCAGTGTTTCTTCGCATTGCTAGACTTTGGGTGACATTATGATGTAAAATGTTCTTTATTGATTAAATCAAAAAAGATCACTGTGTATCTGTTAAAATATATTAAACTCAAAGCCTAGAATCACGTAAACATTTACCGGGTAACTGTCATAGATAAAAGGTTACACAAGATCTTACATTTACCAGGTAACTGTCATAGATAAAAGGTTACACAAGATCTTACATTTACCGGGTAACTGTCATAGATGAAAGGTTACACAAGATCTTACATTTACTGGGTAACTGTCATAGATAAAAGGTTACACAAGATCTTACATTTACCAGGTAACTGTCATAGATAAAAGGTTACACAAGATCATACATTTACCGGGTAACTGTCATAGATAAAAGGTTACACAAGATCTTACATTTACATTTACCTTGAATATACATTTTTTTAATGTAATTTCTTTCAAACAAATTACCAGAAAAGTAAGAACCTATTTTTTAAACATTTTCAGAATGTCTGGAGCTCGTATCACTGGTCATTTGGTCCACAATCTTCAGCCGGGACAGAAGGGAATGGCAGCCATTTGTAACGGTGGGGGTGGCGCATCAGCCATCTTGATTGAGAAATTATAATCATGGACAAAATTAAAACCAAAAAATTGTGATACAGATTGACTATGAGTTCCAGTAACAAAGTGCTTTGACTTGTACAGAAATCATTACAGAAGTGTGAGAGTGACAGTCTAAGGTTGATCAACTTTAATATAGGTCTCATAAGACCATGTATCTAGTACACATTTTGTAAATTATATATGCACATTTCATCAGAAGACAGAGGAATGTATTTCATCTATATAATAGTTTCATTTGCTGATCTCTCTGGGTTTCTTACATTACATCTTCTCTACATCCCACAAGATTTAGTTCTCAATTTTTGAGAATATTTAACAGTTTTTCCTTGATTTTGACGTCATTTTGTTACATCCACTGCATTTTGTTATAAGTTTTGTTTTACAGGATGACTTGGGATATGTAATAATACCATGATGAAAGAATTACAAAAATCTGCTGAATACTTTAGTAAGTGGGATAAAAAAAGCGTGAAATTAATCATTTGCAGTGCATAAAGAAATATCAAAATAAGAAACATTAGCCTTGTATCAATGGATCTGTAATGTGACACACAGCTAAATTGTTTTGATATGATATTAAATGTTGATGTGATATACAATGAATCTCTTGTTCATGATCAATGACTACATATCAATAAAAGGGGGAAAAACACTTTGCTTGGGTTGCTTCCCTTTATACGTTGAGAACTAGACATTATATTAGGGGCCTGTTCGTTTATGGTGAACAACTGGTTTGACCGTTTCTTAATGTAACAACTTCGGGTATAAATCCTGGCGGATGTTTATGCAGGCCCTGCAAGGCTTTGTCATGTCAAGGCTTGCCTGAAAGCAGCATCAGATTACTAGGTCTGACCTTATTTAATAAACGAACAACCATGGTCCGACCGGTTTTGCTGTTTAAACGAAAACAGCCTACGATTTGAAGTTACTGCCTCTTTAATGGGAAATACATGGTGGTAAACATAAAATTTAGGCTGTTTATATAAAAAAAAACTGTACTGGCATATTTCAACTCGAGATGTTTGCAGAATTGTTCAAGGCTTTCTGAAAATAAAATACGTTACGAGATGAAATAACATCTTGAGGGAGACTATTACAAACATCATTTATTCTTTCAGCAAAGTAACGTTTTCTAAGATTTAAATGTCTTTCAGAGCTCAGCAAGATCAAATAGTCCCTCCACCAAACTTGGATCGTATAACCTATTCACAAACTACAATATGTGAATCTTGTCTCTAAGCAAGCTGTGAATTATTTTACTGATATTTAAACCATGAATTAAAAGCACTTTCAAACGAAGAAATTTTCGAAATAGTTGTACGGTAATGTCCATCTTATATAATCAGTACTTTAGTATGTACCCAACCGGAACACCGGAAGTAATTCTTTACTAATAAAGTGAGTAATGTAATAACCAGCATGGTTTCCGGAGTTGTGTGTTCGCCATCTATGAATCTGCTATGTAATATATCAGCTATCATCAGAGTCGTTACCACAATAGTACAGACAATATATATAAGGTACAATAATGTTACGATGTTAATATTCGAATTCTGAACGAGCGTAGACAACACGGCAGAATCTTGATTATAGGTTAATTTATTCTAGCCTTGCTCTAAGTTTGATTTGGAAGCTGTAAAGGATGGTGTCTCTCGTGAAGCTAATATTTTTAAATTGAAGAAGTAGCTTTGAACATTTCTTTTGGACATTTTCTATCCTTTCGATGTCTTTATAATCTTGTGTGGACCCCAAACACTTGCAGCATACTTAAATGAGGTCAGACCAGCACTTTTAACACCTACAATGCTGCTGGCTTTATTAATTGCTTGTTGGATAGGTGTTGAAAAGCGCAATTCTAGGTCTACTACAACACACATATCTTTCTTAGATGATATCACGGTTTTCTCTTCTTGTGTTCGGTTGATATGGGTATAACTTTACATTTTTTAGGATGTAAACTCAACAGCCATTTATTTGATCAATTCATCAAACTGCAGAGATTGTGCTTTCATCAGTATAGCCACACATTGTTTGATATAATTAAGTGTCGTCAGCAAACTTCAAGGTTGGGGAATATGTGCCCTCTGGTTGACCTTTTGCAAACATGATCATCGTGTAGGAGGATTTCCAAGTATCATGTGTTCCACCATTGTATTCCACACTTGTCCCTTGTAGACAACTTGGTGATTAAGTTAATGTATAACCTTAGTGATTAGGTTAATCTATAACCTTGGTGATTAGGTTAATGTATAACCTTGGTGATTAGGTTAATGTATAACCTTGGTGATTAGGTTAATCTATAACCTTGGTGATTAGGTTAATCTATAGCCTTGGTGATTAGGTTAATGTATAACCTTGGTGATTAGGTTAATCTATAACCTTGGTGATTAGGTTAATCTATAACCTTGGTGATTAGGTTAATGTATAACCTTGGTGATTAGGTTAATCTATAACCTTGGTGATTAGGTTAATGTATAACCTTGGTGATTAGGTTAATGTATAACCTTGGTGATTAGGTTAATCTATAACCTTGGTGATTAGGTTAATGTATAACCTTGGTGATTAGGTTAATGTATAACCTTGGTGATTAGGTTAATCTATAACCTTGGTGATTAGGTTAATGTATAACCTTGGTGATTAGGTTAATGTATAACCTTGGTGATTAGGTTAATCTATAACCTTGGTGATTAGGTTAATGTATAACCTTGGTGATTAGGTTAATGTATAACCTTGGTGATTAGGTTAATCTATAACCTTGGTGATTAGGTTAATGTATAACCTTGGTGATTAGGTTAATGTATAACCTTGGTGATTAGGTTAATCTATAACCTTGGTGATTAGGTTAATGTATAACCTTGGTGATTAGGTTAATGTATAACCTTGGTGATTAGGTTAATGTATAACCTTGGTGATTGGGTTAATCTATAACCTTGGTGATTAGGTTAATCTATAGCCTTGGTGATTAGGTTAATCTATAGCCTTGGTGATTAGGTTAATGTATAACCTTGGTGATTAGGTTAATGTATAACCTTGGTGATTAGGTTAATCTTTCACAATCTCAAATTTAAACATGTCACAAATACTGTTCATTTTCAAATCCCTGTAAAAACTTTGGAGAATAAACACAAACAAAAAATAGTTTGCAAATAGAATTAAAAGCTGTAGATAGCCTGCAAAATGTTTTACGCCCACAAAAACTGGGATATTATGCTACCACGATGTCTGTCCGTCCATTTCTTTTCAAACTGCAATTAGTTCCGGTGTTCAACCCAAGCTTTGAGATTTTATGAGTATTACAGCCTTTTATGACTTACATTTTTAGCTCACCTGGTCAGGAGGACCATGGTGAACTGATGCCATACCGCAGCGTCCGTCGTCCTTCCGTCTGTCAACTTTTCCTTTAAAATGCTACTTGTCCTGAACGGCCAAGTAGATTTTGACTAAATTTGATCTGGACGATCCTTAGGCCAAGGGGACTCAATTTTGTTTAAATGGTGAGTGTGGCCCTTCTGGGGGCGGAGGGGCAGGGCCCAATATGGGAAATAGAGGTAAAACCTTTAAAATCCTTCTTCTACTGTAGGGATTAAGGGATTTTAGCCTAATTTAGTCTGGAGCATCCTTGGGCCAAGGGAACTCAATTTTGTATAAACGGTTTGTGTGACTTCCCTGGGGGCAGAGGGGCGGGTCCAATAGGGGAAATAGAGGTTTTAAAACCTTTAAAATCATTCTTCTACTGTAGGGATTAAGGGATTTTATCCTAATTTAGTCTGGAGCTTTAATATCCTTTTTTCTTTCGTTAGGATGAAGTTATTTTGACCAAAGTTGCATCCTATTTGAAAGGGAAATCAATTTTGTATAATTGGTGGGTTTGAACCCCCCAGGGCAGAGGGGCAGGACCAAATAGGGAAAATAGAAAAATAGCTTTAAAATCATTCTTCTGTAAGAATGACAGGATAATGTCCATATTTGGTCTAAAGCATCATTAGGTGAAGGCAAGCAGATTTTGTAACAATGGTGGATCTGACCCACCTGGGGGCAGAGGGGCAGGGCCCAATAGGGGAAACATAGTAAATTCTTCAAAATCCTCCTTTTCCTGTTGAAATGACATGATTTTTGTCCAATTGTATATAAATATAACCCCTGATTAACATTGTAATACTTGTTCACTACCAGCAACATCTAGCTATTCCAACTTCTATTTTGCTAACATTTCCAGGTGAGCGATACAGGCCCTCTGGGCCTCTTGTTTAAACCACAAGTTTTGTATGAAGCTCGTGACTGGAACTATTCCCCCCGAGTTTTGACAGAATCATTTGTGAGCCTTGTAATTGCAACTACCTTGTACAAGTAACCCCAGTTTTTACAGAATTCCAAGATTTGTGTGTGTGTGTGTGTGTGTGTGTGTGGGTGGGTGGGTGAGTGAGTGTGTGTGTGTATGTGTTGGTGCGGTGGGGGGGTGGGTGTGTGTGTGTGTGTGTGTGTGTTGGTGCGGTGTGTGTGTGTGTGTGTGTGGGTGTGGGGGGGGGGGGGGGTGTGTGTGTGTGTGTGTGTATGTGTTGGTGTGTGTGTGTGTATGTGTTGGTGCGGTGGGTGGGTGGGTGTGTGTGTGTGTATGTGTTGGTGCGGTGTGTGTGTGTGTGTGTGTTGGTGTGTGTGTGTGTAGGTGTGAGTGTGTGTGTGTGTGTGTGTGTGTTGGGGTGTGTGTGTGTGGTGTGTATGTGTGTGTGGTGTGTGGGTGTATGTAGGTGTGAGTGTGTGTGTATGTGTGTATGGTGTGTGTGTTGGTGTGTGTGGGTGTGTATGTAGGTGTGAGTGTGTGTGTTTGTGATGGGAACATTTCATTAGAATGGGGATGGTGCTTTAACGTTTATACGAGTTATGGCCCTTTATGATTTTATTTTTTTCCACAAGCACTATTATTGACCTTATCTTCGACAACATATCAGGAAATTAATTGGAGTTGTAATATTCTACACACAAACCAGTATGGATTTCTGGCTGGCTGGTTATCAAACAGCACTTCCTGTTACCTGCGTCTACAAAGCTTTACAAATATTGAGTCGAAACATGTAAACACAAAGCTAAAATAAGTTCATCTATAACCTAACGCCTGCTGTGTTGTCTACATCCTTTTGGAATTCAAATACCAACATCGTAACATTATTGTACACACAATCAGTCAACAGTGATGTTACATATCATTTAACAACATCGTGAGCATGTATGTGGGTAAAATATCTTCATATCGTGGTCATCACAACTATCAACTTGTAACAGATCTACTTGAAGTCTATTGATCTTGCTACCACACTATAATTTTATAGAGCATGGATTTGGGAGTCGCTTCTCGAATGGCCGTCTTTCATAACAACTGAGGCAGGTTTGCTCATTAATCATTCTTTAAATCTTCAAATACAGTAAAGTTACGATTTTTTATGATGGATTTAATCCCACGAAAGCATAACAAATTGCAAAGTTTAATAAACTGTGTTCTACTCTTTGATTTGTGATAGTAAAACCTTGAAAAAGCCAATTCAACTATTTTTTTTTACCTGTGAAAATTACCTACTACAGTCATTGATAGTAAAACAAATAAATCAAGAATGAAATTAAGTTTAAAATTATTTAATATGTACCAGATCATTATATGATTCGGTTGATACAATATATTTCATACAATTTAATGGACAGACTTTGTACAAAACTTTTAGGCTTGGAATTCATATTTATAAAACAGTTTGCATAAAAGTCAATGCAGCCAGTTAAAGCCCTTCTTCTGTCCTATGATACAAAAATGTCCCAGTCTCTCCAGGACCTGCACAATTATGTATAAAATGGAATATGTAACAATTATGTACAAATAAAACAAGTTTCAACAGCTGGAATAAATAAAATACTAGCATGATACATATACACAGTATTCATATGGAATATTAGAATACATGTATACTGTATACATATAAAACACTAGAATGATACATGTAATATACATATAAAACACTAGAATACATGTAATATACATATAAAACACTAGGATATTATATGCACACTGTATACAAATACTAGAATACATGTATACAGTATATGGTACAAAATGTACAATTAATTGAACACAACCAAACTGCAGAATAGCTATCATAAAAAAAAACAATAAACGGTAAAAATGGATTTCTAATGATATGCTTTCACAATGTAACAAAACCATATTACATCAAGATAAAAAAGACTCTGTAATATGATTTCAACATCCACCTGAAATTATTACATCACGGAAACAATTTCACAAATGGGACAAACAATTTTACTTCCAACAAGAACATTGAAATCCTGTATAAATTCAGTATTGTACTTAAAACGCCAAAACTAGGGCTTATTTTTGAAAATATCGGCCTAATTTTCTGTAACATTCTCAAGAAACCAGAAGTGGACTATAGTTTGTTTAATTTTCAACCAAAATAGGGTACAGTGTACATTAAAACAAACCATTGAACAAAATGCACACCTGATTTGAGTACACCTGTGTGTAATTATAGATCAACAGTCACACCACCTAGACCATATAATTGTCTTTAACATGCCAATGTAATCAGCTCTCAATCTCATATCACAGGTGTTGTTTAAATCAGAAATCTTTACCATTCGTGTTTTTTCCACTCTCCCGTGCAATAATTAATGTAACTTGTGGCATGATGTTGATCTTTTATGATTATGTGAAAAGATATATTATTATACATGTATTGATATGTTTTGCACAAACTTTGGAAGACGGTAATTTATTAACAGTAGATAAAAAAAAGGTAGCTGCCATTTATTAACTACAAATAACTATCATTGTTAAGTGACTGAATTCTAAAAGCAACGACATGAAGCCATCTTGTTGAAACACTACACTTGTTAGGAAGTTGATAGATGGATTTTAGATATTATTTATATCCGTTAGGAAATTGATAAGATGGATTTTAGATATTATTTATATCCGTTAGGAAGTTGATGGATGGATTTTATATTTATATCCATTAGGAAGTTGAAAGATGGATTTTATATTTATATCCGTAGGGACTGCATTCATCTGGGTTCTTCCTTTATCTGACATGTGTTCAAGTTTTGAAGAATAAAAAAAATCACCACCCCCTTCTGAAAATTATAAACCTGTAACTTCAAAAATCTGAAGTGTCCAGACTAACGCAGCTCCAGTAAATAGCACTATAGTTTGGTTACTAGGTAACTTAGATTACAGAACCTACATATTCCAGGAAATCCTACTCGACGTGTGTAGTGAATACATGTACCTTCTGTTTGGTCTTATGTTTTAGAAAAATGTTTTCAAAACTACAAGAAATTTCAACTGCACAGGGAAAAAAACCATATTCAAAACAAAATCTACATATCAAATACCCAAACTTCTTTTCACACGGCTTTATTATTCAAGTCCAGATGTTTTTAATTGTTTGATTTAGACCAAAGAACATCTTTTGAAATTCCAATAAAAACAAACAGATAACTTGAAAAACTAATATCTTTCCACCTGTACAAAAAGATTTTGCTTTCTCTCACAACCGAAAACTCTGTATTTCCTTTCTCTCTTAAGAGGCAGTTAAATTTGATTATTTTGACTTGTACTTGAACCATTGCTGAAAACAGATCAACAATTTATAATAAATGTCATTTTTGAGACAAGAAATCCAACAAATACTGAAGTATAGTACAGGTGTCTATTAGTTTTTGTCTGGGTATACCTGTCAATCAAATATGGTAATTATGCTGTGAACAGGTGTGAAGACTAACAGAGCCACTCAAGGTGTGCCGTTTAAATATCTGTAAAAATTATACCAGGTACAAGTAATACTAGATTATTATATAAATAATGATCAAAATTACTTAATTACCTAAGTAGGTTCTGTACATGAACAATTTTCACGTTTCCTTTTCCTCTGTCCTTCATTCACAGATATGCACGATATCACAATACAGATAGCTAGGTGATAACACAGTAACTCAATCTGAATATTCAATGAGATTCTCATTCTGGAAAGTTTTGCGTAACTTTTATAATACCCAACAGATAGTATCCTTGCACACATTGACCAATTACACATATCCTTGCTGCAAACATCATCATAGACCAATCACACATTGCCTTACAAATACTGACCAATCACACCACATTGCCTTACAAACAACTACCTATCATACCATCACTCACACATCACTGCCTTGTACATAGCTAGCTATTTGTTGGCGATTTCCGTAAGCAGAGTTGCCGCGGTAGTATGACTTATTGCTGTATTGTGGTTGGCTGCCGTAGTGAGGATGGGTTTGTGACGTCTGTCCCAACTGTTGATGAGAGGTGTACAGGTTCCTGTTGGGAGCCTGACCAGGGTAAGGTATTGGTGGTGATGGTCCACAGGATGGATCTTTAATTTTATCTGCAGCCTCAATTAATTTCTTTTGATACCAGTTTTGAACTTGTGATTCAATAGCCTCCCTATGTTGGTCCTGGGAGCCTGGTATCTGTTGGTAGTCTGCATGGTTGGCTGGTATGTATGGAGAGTTTGAGTGGCTATGACCAGGTGTGGAGATGCTGTGATCTGTGCTGAACGATGATGATGGCGTACCGCTGTTGAATGAGGGAGACCCGCTGTTGCTAGGGACATTTCCTGGACGGAGTCGATTGCCAAATATTTTGCTGCTGTATCCACTGTCAGGGTTACTACTGGAGTCCTCCTTGCAGTAGGCGTTAGGATAGTTGGAAACGTTCCTTATGTGGTCCTTGTCAGCCTCCTCCCCACCACTGACAGGTGTCCTACAAACAAGGAAATCGCCACGCGGAGAGTTTCCACAATTACTAGACCCAGAGGTCCTGTCTAATAAGTTAGACTCCGACTTACTTTTCGATTTGTCCACATTTTCTATTAGATCATAATCATCATTATGTCCGACCCTGTTCATATTGTATGTACTGTGATACGGTGCAGGACTTGTGTCCCCACGCCGGTACTTTGCTATTTCCTTTCCTGACACATAAGGATTTTCCATAGGTGTTCGGCCACTGTTTATCCTGTTTTTCTCCCCAATAGGTGTCATTCTATAATGGTCATCATTCATACTGACATAATGACTTTCTGGAGTCCGTAGCACACGGCTAGAATACTGACCATAACTGGCTGGAACAGGACCATCCTGCTGACCGACAGGTGTTTGGTGACCAGTTTTACCCTGTCCTCTCCCCACGTAAAATGACCACTGACCTTGACCTTGGTCACTTTGACCTTGGGTTGAGTGACCTTGACTATTTGACACATAGTTTGTATTTTGAGCACTAGATGATCTTCCATCAACGTTATGGGGTGTAGGGTTCATTGACCTTTGGCCCACTGTTGTCCTGTCTGCACTTCCTCCCCTCTTTGCCATTTCATGGGCAGACGTTATTTCATTCTCTTCCAAAAGAAGTTCATCAGAAGATCGGGTCCTTTGCCTCAATGGAGATACTTTTGGTTGCATAGACATATACATATCATCTTTATTTTTCACAAAATAGCCATACATATCCCTCTCCTTGCACATATTTTCCTTTCGAAGAAAGTCAGGTTTTTCTGGTGGTTTTGGAACTTGTCGAAGCGAAGGATTTGTTCGTGAATGACCATAAACACTGTCTGGTACAACCGAAACTGAACCATAAGGATTGATTTCCTTCACCCCTGACCCACACATTCCCTTGTCCTTCGCACGAGAGCCTGGCTGTTGTGGCTCATCACTACCTGAATTAGCACTAGGTCCCACCATATTATCAACCACACTGGACGATCTGGTTTCAGTCTTGGTATCCATTTCAGGATACCCAAATGTTGAGAAGGTGGGTTTGGAAATATTCCCCTTGCCGATGCCGATGCTGGACTGCTGGCTCCCCAGGGGATCCTGTCCAGCACCGGAGGAAGTTGAGATCGGATTATTTCCTGTGCTTGTGTTTGAGGACCCCCTTTCGGGAAAACTCTGTCTCTGTCTAGTTCTGTGAAATCCGTCTGACGAATCAGTTTGATTTGGTCTTGAAGTTGAAGAAGATTCCCTTTGGCTTGACCGCTGATATGACGGATCAACATGATGGTGTTGATTGTACCTCTGACTTGACCGTTGGAAACCGTCAGGGTCAGTGGTCTGACTTCTGACCATAGCCCCCCTTTTTACACCACCTACCATTTCATATGGACTAGAATCATAGGATTTAGGAGTACTGTGTGTGAGAGGACTTGATTCTCGCTTCACAGGAGAATTGCGAAATTGTTCTGAATTATGCCATGTCTGTGAGTGGGGGATTCGTTTAGGAATAGCACCTTGACTGCCAAACATTTTAATATCATTGGAGTCAGCTGGACTTTGAACAAATGGTGTCCGACTTGTGGACGCTGTACTTGGAGAAAGGAGATTGAAAGTAACTCTAGATCCACGCACATTCTCCTCACGAGAACTGTCCCCTTGGGGAGCTGAATGTACTTGAATTTGACCAACTTGCACATGACCTTGACTTGAGTATATCTGACCTTTGCCCAGGTTGTTTTCCCGAGCAACTCTCTCATTATGTCTTGCCTTTCCTTCTTTAACATCATCCTGCCACTCCCGCAGCTGTTGCATGGCTGCTTGCCGCGATTCGTAAAACTGACGTTTCTTATGTTTAACACTGTAATCTGACTGAGACAGAGTCTCATCTGAACGAGATCGAAACAATCGTCCATTTTCATTTTCATGAACGTCTGTGAAAAAGCTTTTGCTGGGAAGAGCAGAATCGTCATGGTGATGATTCAGACAATGTCCGTACGAGGAGAGTTTGGCCTCTAGCCAATCTTCCACTTCCATGCGCGTCTGTTCTGTGTACTTCTGCAGCATGAACTTTCTCTCCTGCTGCAGTTGTTGCGAAATTCTACCATTGCAGTTTTTCTCTTCACGTGTCAGCCTCTCTTTGGTGAGTTTGTCTATGGCAAACACTTGTTGGGCGGTGCGTTTGTCGAGCTGTTCAAGGCGCTGATGTAGCACCTGGTTAGAGGCATCAATGTGTTCGTAGATATTGTCACTGTTCGTGTTCACATGTTGCTCCAGCTTGTGTAAGGCTGGTCCACACTGACATAGGGGCGTGTAACCTATTGGACCCTGTAATGGAAAAGAAAACAGGTCGGGTAATGATTCTCCGATTCACTAACAGTACTTAACAGTACCAATACTAGAATTATCTGAAAGGTCTGTATACTTCATTTTTTTTTTATTTACTCTCTGCAGTACCTTATCATTTTCTTTTAAGATTTTAATGTTTGCTTTAACTTGAATTTTTAGAAACTCATTCACAAATTCCAATCTGAGAATATCAATTTCATACATTATTACTATCAATATTAGAAATGAAATTCTTTCAATTATGAATTCAAGTAATTTCCAATAAAATGATTGTTAGTACAATAAAAATAACAAATCATAAATTCTAAGTCTCATGTAGTGTTCATGTAGTGTCGGCGTCGACGTAAGCTGATCCAGCTTCTTGGCACGCATCTTGATGTAATGTTTATGTACAATATAAATTATTTGTTTAATTATATTTGTACCATATTTCATAGACGACGGCATAAAATGTAACCAGGAAATATTCTGAAATCCTCACATCAACACATTTCAGTACATTTTTTTCTGGAAATATTAAAATACAAGCTTTCAACAGTAATCAGGGAATGAGAAAGTAATGTTTTGTTATAGAGACCGATATATTTACCTGTTTAATGTTGCCGGCTAGATCCCTGTAATACTGACTGCCAGGGCGGGGGATATACTGGCTAAAGAACCCCTGAACCTTGTCTTTTTCGGCCTGTGTCATCTGTTGACCTTGACGGGTCCCAGTCTTCCCATCATCCATTTTGTCTTTATCCTGTAATATCAGAAATTCCTCAAAAGTCAAATACATGCATACCACTAAAGAGAATGTGTACTCTGCCATAGCAAATGTTACCATAACACACCCTGTCATAGCACGCCCTTGCCTAACACACCCTGCCATAGCAAATGTCACCCTAACACACCCTGCCATAGCATATGTTACCCTTACACACCCTGCCATAGCAAATGTCACCCTAACACACCCTGTCATAGCATATGTTACCCTTACACATCCTGCCATAGCAAATGTTACCCTAACACACCCTGCCATAGCATATGTTACCCTTACACACCCTGCCATAGCATATGTTACCCTAACACACCCTGCCATAGCAAATGTTACCCTAACACACCCTGTCATAGCACGCCCTACCCTAACACACCCTGCCATAGCACGCCCAACCCTACTCCCATTACATGAGAGGCCGCTGGTCGGCCTTTTTTCAATCGGATATGATTTTGCCGACTGCGACCTCTCATTTCCGAAGCACTAATTCTTTGATGCAGTTTCCGCCCGAAATCCGGGCGGAACAAAATCGGCTTGAAAAACTCACTTAAGTGGTTAACAGTTCATGACAACGATGTCTACTCACGGTTTATATAATATAGATCTCATATGTATGTCACAGACACAAATATATAGTATATTACGGAATAGAACACTCAAAATACATGTCCATGTCGTTGTAGCACATCTCTGACCTACATTTAAAACATGGCTTCTGGATTAATACAAAATAGCAAGGGGGATTTCAAACGGAACGAAATGATACGGAGTTTGTTTGTATTCCGCTTGTGAAACATAACATGTAATCCATTTTTGTATTAACCGGAAAAATCATGGCAAATGCTGTCTGCTTCGCTTCGAATGAGGAAAAACTCATTATTTATGTCTTTGCCACGAAATTTTTCTCATATAATCATGGATTTATGGAAAGGAATATTTATTGGACCCTTTTGACCATTTAAATGTGAGTAAACACGATATACTCTTTCTTAATCCGAACTTTGAAAATGTGATCGTCAGCATTGGGAAAATCAGCTATGGGCAGTTAGAGGTTACGCGGCGCCTGTCAAAAGTTTTTCGCCGTGTAAAACCTCTAACATTGTTGGAGTAGCCCAACCATAACACACCCTGCCATAGCAAGCCCTACCCTAACACGCCCTACTCTAACACACCCTGCCATAGCACGCCCTACCATAACACACCCTGCCATAGCACGCCCTACCCTAACACACCCTGCCATAGTAAGCCCTACCATAGCATGCCTTACCCTAACACTCCCTGCCATAGCATGCCTCATCATAGCACACCCTGCCATAGCATGCCTCATCATAGCACACCCTGCCATAGCACGTCCTTGCCTAACACACCCTGCCATAGCACGCCCTGCCATAGCAAGCCCTTCTCTAACACACCCTGCCATAGCACGCCCTACCCTAATACACCCTGCCATAGCACGCCCTACTCTATCACACCCTGCCATAACACACCCTGCCATAGCAAGCCCTACCCTAACACGCCCTACTCTAACACACCCTGCCATAGCACGCCCTACCATAACACACCCTGCCATAGCACGCCCTACCCTAACACACCCTGCCATAGTAAGCCCTACCATAGCATGCCTTACCCTAACACTCCCTGCCATAGCATGCCTCATCATAGCACACCCTACCATAGCACGCCCTACCCTAACACACCCTGCCAAAGCACGCCCTACCCTAACACACCCTGCCATAGCACGCCCTTCTCTAACACACCCTGCCATAGCACGCCCTACCCTAATACACCCTGCCATATAGCACGCCCTACTCTAACATACCCTGCCATAGCACACCCTACTCTAACACACCCTGCCATAGCATGCCTCATCATAGCACGCCCTACCATAGCACGCCCTACCCTATAACACCCTGCCATAGCACGCCCTAACACAGCACGCCCTACCCTAACACGCCCTGCCATAGCACGCCTCATCATGTCACAATTTAACATATTGGAAGAATTCTGAAGTTATACATACTGTTATTCATACAAGTGCAAAAATAACAATGGATATCAGAAAATATTAAATCAAAGTTTTACCTGTACCAGGCAGATGTTATTTCTAATTAAACAAGATTTTAGAGCAGGCTCTCACGACAGGCATAATGAAGGACAGAAACAGGTAAATCACACAATAATCTCACTGAGAAAATCAAATATAGTGAATTTTCTGAAAAGTTCCAGAATTATTGTGACATAAATATATACCTTCTTCTTTTTCTTGAAGAAGAAGAACTTTGATTTCTCCTTAGAAGATTTGTCCGTTTTGATTGGTGCGTCCTCGTCTGGCACCACCACTGGCCCGTCCATAACATTGACTGGCATGTCCTTAAAGTTCACCTCCTTTTGACTTTTGGGAGTCTTGGACTAAAAAAAAAAACAGTACAGGTAAACATAAAGTCAAATAATTGTTACAGAACAACTTCATCTCTACATACATGTTATTGGTTTTTATTACATACTTACTAATACAGGGTTTTGCATATGTGATACGACACAATTGCTCTAACCCATATCAGCCTTGGCAAACATACTTCTCTTTCTGATTGATGTAGAGACTAATTTTATGATTTTTTGCTGAGGAATAAGGACTTCAAGATGGTGAAAAGATGAAAAGTATGTAATAAACAGAATAAAACATGCCTTTTTCCGTACCACACCCAGTATCAACCCATGGGTTGATATTGCTGTCTCGAGTTGATACTGGGTATGATATGGAAAAGGCATGTATTATTCTCTATATTAACCAGACATGTCCTGATTATATAGTTACAATGTAGTAGCTAACAGCTGCCAACAGGCATAAAAAGGACCGGAGTTACATTGTCAGAGAAAACTTGTATATCAGTACACTGATCTTATTAGTAGAGAAAAACCTTTGTATTAAGACATTGGTCTTGTTAGAAGAGAAAAACCTTTGTATTAAGACATTGATCTTGTTAGAAGAGAAAAACCTTTGTATTAAGACATTGGTCTTATTAGAAGAGAAAAACCTTTGTATTAAGACATTGGTCTTGTTAGAAGAAAAAAACCTTTGTATTAAGACATTGGTTTTGTTAGAAGAGAAAAACCTTTGTATTAAGACCTTGGTCTTGTTAGAAAAGAAAAACCTTAGTACTAAGACCTTGGTCTTGTTAGAAGAGAAAAATCTTTGTATTTAGACATTGGTCTTGTTAGAAGAGAAAAACCTTTGTATTAAGACATTGGTCTTGTTAGCAGAGAAAAACCTTTGTAATAAGACATTGGTCTAGTTAGAAGAGAAAAACCTTTGTATTAAGACATTGGTCTTGTTAGAAGAGAAAAATCTTTGTATTAAGACATTGGTCTTGTTAGAAGAGAAAACCTTTGTTTTAAGACATTGGTCTTGTTAGAATAGAAACCCTGTCTATAAAGACCTACCCTTGAGAAAGATGTGATGATGAGGATGATCTCTGGGTGTTCCTTCCGCCTAGCAACATCTGTGGCAGTCTCTGTTTGCTGCAGACAAAGAAAATAAATTGATATATCAAACAGATCAAAGAAACTGTAGGAGTGTAATATTACCTGTACCAGTACTTACCTGTACGTCCTGTGCACTAATATTACCTGTCCTGTGCACTAAACTAACCTGTCCTGTGCGCTATATTACCTGTACTAGTATTAACCTGCAGTATTTACCTGTCCTGTGTACTATATTACCTGTCCTGTGCGCTATATTACCTGTACTAGTATTTACCTGTACCAGTACCAGTATTTTACCTGTCCTGTACGCTATATTACCTGTACCTGCTGATTTAATCTATCACAAATAAATATTTTCTAAGAGTAATGTTCAGGCCTAGCACACAGCCATAAACAATGTATATGTTTAATACCCTATCAAACTAAGTCATATCCATCCTGTAATACATTCCTCATGGACATGAAGTGTTTCAATGTCAGAGAAATTCCCCATTACATTTATCTTCCAGATTAAGTTATAAAGTTAAAAGCTACACTTGAATGTTGTATATAATATGTCAATAAATTGAACTGATGACAGCAGTTGTAAAGAGGGCAAAAATGCTGAAATAAATTGTCTCACCTCAGTTTTCGTGTGTAATCGAATATGCAGGTGTTTTTTTTTTTATCAAAAAGTCAATGATACAAAATGATTATTGTATTTCCCTTTATTATGGGACTTTGAAAAATTGATGTAAAAACTTTTCAACTCAAAGACTGAACACACAATGTTTGACATGAATCATCTTTTATATGTCAGAGGGATTTAGGTGTACATATAAGAAATTCACCCATAATGCCATTCCACAGGAAGCTGTCGGCCACTTAGTAACAACTATCAGACACACCGATACAAAATTAGATCTGGGTCGATACCAGGCATCATGTTGAACATTTCTATGTAGCTAATAAAATAGCTGTCAAGGTATTTCTAGGTGCACAGAAAGCTTGTTTTATCTAAATTCAAACACACTTCTAAATCATTCTTAATGCTATATTTAAATTATGTCTTTCAAATTGAATTTAATCATTTAGAAACACTGATTTGAATTAAATTCACACCTTGCTCAAGTCCTTGTTATTGTACGGAATGAATTCATGATTATAATAAAGATGTCATCAACGTCTCAAAAATATATATTAATTTTCATCAATGGTATTTACATATCAGAGTCTTTAACCCATTCACCCCTAAAGTTATATTTGAGCCTTACCCAATCAAAGACTGGGCAAGTCCAGTTAATAAATGTAGGGGTGAATGAGTTAAGGGTTTTATTCAAGGCTAATCATATTAAAATTTATATTATATCAAGTATCTGATAAAAAGATCTCCATTGTATTTCCTGGTTTATGAAAAAGTGGAATTTGATAAATGTGTATCTACTCCTATTTAACTTTTCTTTGTAAAATCTGCTAAATGATTTATATTTGATTAATAAATATTTGTTATTTGCGATACAGAAAAACCCCGTTATTTTTCAGTTATCTGGTACACAAGCTTGCTTTCTCCTAGCACGATACATAAGCTGTCTGGCTACACCCACCAACTAAAAATTACCAAACATTTTTTGTTACACTTACGTAGGTATTAGAATCACGAGAAAATATTTTCTGAATAGTTAATAGAACAAACTCTGGTCTCCAACTGGCAAATCTAAGGAACTTATGTCGAAATATTGCCTTAAAGGTTGTCGTGTTAAGTCTGGCCTCCACGGTTTGTATTCCCGCCCAACTCCAAATACTTATGTCAGATAAATGTTTGAGGTTAATACTCTATATGGAAATCACAGCTGGCACTTAGATTTCCTAATAAACTTTCCTTTTAAACACTTTTAAAATTCTCCATTCGTAATCCTTTAGAAGTCATCAGAAAATAGACAAATAGACAGAGGCATCAACTGTTAACATTATATTCTACTGAACACACAACCAATGACGGCTGTATATCCGCAATGATTTCAGTAATATGCATAAACATCACCATATTGGGTATGTGAAGCACATTCATAGTAGTGTTTATACATAAATTTGTTTATATCACAAAGTGTTTATACATAAAAGCATTTATATCACCAAAATATTTTTCAACTTTTTCATATTTCATGTGTAGAAAACAAAAATTCACAAAAACCTTATAAAAGTACTTTAATGACATGTCAGAAGATTTTCGCGAGTGACACACATTTGTTTTTTCTACTTATCTGATTTGTACATGATTACATTCTGATAAGGAGAAGACATTCTGCCCATAGGCTACCACAAAAACTCCACGTTATATTATCTGTTTTTGTTTGCCTGAAGTCCTCTTAGTTCACTTTCTCTTGTTCCAATCTGATCAGTAGAGATACAGGTTAATGATTTCTAAAGATTGTAGACAATAAATGTCAAAGACTTTGTACAACTATACACTACTCCTAAGGATGATTCCGTCCCCGAGGGGACCACTGTTTATGTTTGTTATAGGTGATTTGTACTGCTCCTAGTCAGGATAATTCCCCGGGGGTCAAGCAACATATGTTTTATATACATGTAGGTGATTAGTAATCACTAGTCCCCGGGGTTGGGGCAGCATGTTTTATATGGGTGATCACACTTTACAAAGAAACTTTGACATCCTCCATATATTTGCTCCTTACACTAAGACCATTAACTTGCATCATTTAAATATTTCTTGTAAATAGTATTTTTTTAAGGCTTATTGAAGTCTGACCTGTGCTATTCTAAAGTCATTACTATATGCCAATTCTGTTTTATAAACACTTCTATAAACAATAGGATGTGAGTTATTTAGTAATACACTAGCTGTACTATAAAATGTACCTTGTTTTTTATATATAGATCTATCCCAGCCTCCACCAGCAGCTTTGCAATCTTCCGTCGCTTCAGAGCAGCTGCAATATGTAAAGCTGTGTCACCATTCTATAAAACAGAGGGAAACATTCTATAAAACAGAGGGAAACATTCTATAAAACAGAGGGAAAGATCAAGATTAATTAATGTAAAGCACTGATGAAAGGCTTAATTTAATCTTAATATAATAATATATGTATGTAATAATCAGTAAATAGGCATTATATCATTTTGGATAAAATAATTGCTTTGTAAAATATGAATAAAAACTCAAGGTTTTGGGGCAGATATAAATATTTTTCTCTTTTAAAGAGAATATTTGGGTTAAAATGACCCCCAAAATTACTTCAGTCTTTGAATTTGTAAGATTTCGTTTCTGATTGATTTCTGATGTGCGTGAATAGAAGCGAGATTTCTATGAAGACAGAAATAGGAGTATATACAGTAAAGAGTCACAGACCTGGGTATTATGTATCTAGACAAAAACACTTGTCCCAATAATGCATCTATTTCTAAATTCCACTACGTATGAATCACACCACTAGTATGTAAATTAGTGATTGGAATACAATGTTTTCTTAAAATTCACGATTTCTTCCTGATTTGAATAAATTCCACATCTGATTTCTTATCTGATAATGATCTCGGAAAACAAATTTAAAATAAATGGAAATCAAACAGAAATACTGTGTAATAAATAGGAATTCTGGTATCATTGTTGAATCTGAAGGTAATACAAAACAAAATACAAAAAAAATATAATAACATCAAAAATGTTCTTGTTCTGGGAGAACACAATCAACTGACATAAGAATATATATTGTGATGATGATATCCCTCACCCAACAATGATGTATAGTTGACAGGGGAAACATTTCAAGGGGAAACATTTCATAAGATCATATCTGTATGCTTGTCCTATATTAATTAAAAACACCCAAAATGATAAATTCATCAGAATTCACAATTTCTTTTATGAAATGAATGTTTCTTTTGGGAAATATTACAGAATACAAAGTGAAATATTCATCACCTGTATTACAATATGTAAATTTAGCTACATGCCATAAAACATCTATTGTAGACATTGACCTTGACATCTATTGTAGACATTCACCTTGACAAAGTCCCTACATAGATCAATTTTCATACTCAACACTGCACTGTCTGATCAGTATCAAGTGTATTATTAATGCTATGAATATGATTTATTTTGTTTATGAAAACCTGCATACAGCCCGTCGCATAACTAGAACCATACAAATACTTCTGCTAGTCAATTTATGAATCATGATAAATTACACAACTCCCTGAAATATGATCATTTTGCCTGACAAAGAGTCATTCAATTTTTTCTATCCATAACTCTTGCTCTAATGCTATTGTCTACTCAGTTTGTTATGCATTGATTAAATAAAACATAGCCACTCACCTGTGAACACTATAAACCCTGACAAACTTCCTTTTCTATACGACAGCCATTGAAAACCTATTCTATTATAGAGAACCCCGGCCAGGTTTCGATTACTCACAAAAACTACTGGCATTTTCACTGAGGAGGAGGAGGATGTAGAACCCACAAATTATACATAATGATCCGATAAATGAGGTAAAGATGTGAACTTATTAGGGTCGACTATACATCATGTGTTGACTATATATCGACCCGAAAAGTCTCATTATACAAACACATCAATTTACACCAATTATATTTCTCCATCTGTTCAATTGATAGTAATGACGTGTGCTTATCACCAAACCGTGCTTTTCTAGTCTAACTATAAATCTACCTGAAGTTATCAATTTATAATTTGTGTTTTTCTCTGAAGTTTGTTTGAAGATTGTCTGGCTGTCTCCGGAGATCCTCTACATCCTAGCTGTTACGTTTTTCTATTGACCTTGAGATCAATTGATCGTATTAAATTTTTTGAAAATATCATTGCAATATTGATTGTATATACCCTTTGGTATACATTATTCAAGTGATGTTTGAAAACGTGACAAGAAAATGCTCTTTAATTACCTGTAATAATTAATCAGTATGTTGGTAGATAGATCACTCTACTAGAGATTCCACATTAAGATTTAATTAGAACTCACCAAATTCAAATTTAAAGAAAATAATAGCTGAGACATAAAATTAAATGCAGAAAATAATATAACTTGTTTTTTTGATGACTAGGTTTTTAAAAACCACTAATGTATGTGATAAGTACACCAGTTAATTAATGTAATTCCCTGATATATTACATTAGTCAACCCATCACTGACTGCTAGTTTTGCCACATATTTTTTCACTATGAACTACTTCAGATATCTACTACAAAACTGATTTGTCAATTAATGTTGTGCAGTCAAAAATTCATAAAATTGTTACCAACATCAGGTAGATTTGATAATGATACATCAGCGACTCTGTCACTCACCTTGTTTTGTAAGTTTAAACAACACCTAGCACTAATGAGGATACGTGTCACACCAGCATGTCCATATCGGGCCGCGGTGTGGATTGAGGAATCGCCATACTGAAAAAGAGACAAAGAGTAAAGGACCACCAGCTTTATCTGTAGGAGATACTAGAGTAAAGGACCACCAGCTTTATCTGTAGAAGATACAATAGTTAAAGACAACCAGCTTTATCTGTACGAGATACCAAAGTTAAGGAACACCAGCTTTATCTGTAGAAGATACAATAGTAAAGGACTACCAGCTTTATCTGTAGAAGATACAATAGTAAAGGACTACCAGCTTTATCTGTACGAGATACCAAAGTTAAGGACCACCAGTTTTATCTGTATAAATATATCATAATTAAGGAGCATCAGTTTTATCTGAATCAATCAAGTTAAGGACCACCAATTTCATCTGTATAAGATAACAATAGATAAGGACCATTAGTTATATCCTGTAAATGTATCAAAGTTAAGGACCACCAGTTTTATCTGTATAAAGATACTGTAAATAAGTACACCAGTTTTATCTGAAAACAAAACTTTGATATGTAGAAAGATCCTCCAGTACTTACATTGTTTTTGAGGTCTGGGTTACAGCCCCCGTACAAGAGGACACGTGTACTTTGGTTATGTCCATTCTGTGCTGCAAGGTGTAGGGAAGTGAAGCCCGCCTAATGGAAAGCAAACCATAAACCATACCTTAATTTCTATCAATGACATTTTATCCAATTAAAATAATTCTAATTGTAAAGATGATGAATTACAATAATTGACTCCAGACACAAATCTATCAACTCTGCAAATACATTCAAATACAATATTCTCCCGTATATCGTAAATATTCTTGCTTAAGGCAACAACATTTCGCGAATGTCTGCAATTGAGCACTCTAAAACTACCTTTAACTAGTATTGTTAACTAAGGTTTGACAAGATAACTCATACCTTGTTAGTAACAACAACATTACAAAGAAAATAACTCATACCTTGTTAGTAACGACAACATTACAAGGGAAATAACTCATACCTTGTTAGTAACAACAACATTACAAAGAAAATAACTCATACCTTGTTAGTCACGACAACATTACAAGGGAAATAACTCATACCTTGTTAGTAACGACAACATTACAGTTGTGCTTGATGAGTAGCTCAATGGCCGAACTGTAACCGTTCCATGCGGCTTCATGTAGAGCTGTGTTTCCATGCTGTAAAACAAAATGAGGGAATTAAAAAAGTCATTCAGTAACTTGTTAGGCATCAGACATAGATATGAATCAAAGCAGATGTTTATTCCAGACCCAAGTTTTGTTCATAATACTTGAGTGAATATTTGAAGTAGATAATTATAATCACCTCGTCCTGTCTGTCTGCTGATCCTCCTTCCTCCAGTAAGTGACGTATGACCTCCATGTGACCTTGGGAGGCAGCCCTGTGAATGGCTGTGTACCCCATCTATAAGTACAGGGTATTTGGCACTTAAAAACATGGTGCAATCATACATTATTTTTGACATTTTCAAAGTAAACATTAGTATCATAGTGATATACAGTTATTCATACATGTATCTTCAAAAACAATATGATAATAAAGAAGTTAGCTTACCATTGCCTGTGATCTAGTGTATGTCATGGATATATGTACAGAAATCTTGTAATTCAAATCTAGCACTTTTTGGTTCAAACTTAACATTCAGTCACAAAAACATGATCTGAGCTAACTTGTCCACTGTCCTGTTACTTCATTTTAAAAATATTTTCCTATCCAAATCTCAGCTGCCAGATAATAAGCTGTGTAGGTAAGGTGGCAGGGACATGTGTCAGGTATAGGAAGTGACATCATGAACCCTGTAGGCAGGTGTTATTCCTGGCCTACCTGGACAACAATTTACCTGTACAGGTAAGTACATTGTAATCAGTTGTCATGGAAACAATGGGCAGGCAAATTGGAAAGGTTAGCAGTTATTAAGAATGTTTGAGAAATGTCAAGTTAATGACCCCATACAAATGAGTGATTAGTACACGGTGTTTTGTCTCACCTCACTAATGGCATTAGTGATGTCATCACTGGATTAACATCAAGCTCATACTGACCACTGGTCAATGGTAACATAAAGTTACACTGGACATGAACGGGCAAATACTAATTTAACATTAATAAGATAATTAAAATAGTATTGATAAATGTGCCAACATTATGACAAGTAGTAATATTTTTAAAATGCTGCAAATTGTAACACAAAACACTAATTCCGAAGAGTTATATTTCATAAGCACAGAATAAAATCTTATTAAACCATTTAAGAGGGAATCATAGATAAAACCCACTAAAACCTGTCAACAACCAACTGAAATATCGAGCAACATTTAAAATGTTTAAAAACATTAACTGAAATACACGTAAAACGATACAGTGTTACAGTCAATCCTATCAACAAGCCTATCTTTGATTACCAGATATTAACCAGAATATATTCTTACAACCTGCATGGATATTAAATATTAACTAGTGTGTATCCTTACAACCTGGATATTAACTAGAGTGTATCCTTACAACCTGGATATTAACTAGTGTGTATCCTTACAGCCTGGATATTAACTAGTGTGTATCCTTACAACCTGGATATTAACTAGTGTGTATCCTTACAACCAGGATATTAACTAGTGTGTATCCTTACAACTTTGATATTAACTAGTGTGTATCCTTACAACCAGGATATTAACTAGTGTGTATCCTTACAACTTGGATATTAACTAGTATGTAGCCTTACAACTTGGATATTAACTAGTGTGTATCCATACAACCTGGATATTAACTAGTATGTATCCTTACATCCTGGATATTAACTAGCATGTATCCTTACAGCCTGGATATTAACTAGTATGTATCCTTACAACCTGGATATTAACTAGTGTTTATCCTTACAATCTGGATATTAACTATTGTGTATCCTTACAACCTGGATATTAACTAGTATGTATCCTTACAACCTGGATATTAACTAGTGTGTATCCTTACAACCTGGATATTAACTAGTGTGTATCCTTACAACCTGGATATTAACTAGTGTGTATCCTTACAACTTGGATATTAACTAGTGTACAGCACATTATACATCAAATAGTCAGTGTATATATTTTATCACTGAGCTTGACATAATTTATGGAGAAACAGCTCTTGAATTGTTATTACATAATACAAATTTCAATAATAATATTTTCTAATTCACAAATATAAATGGTAAAAAAATGTGATCTTTTTACGTAACTTTTAATGGGCAACACCTAGCTGTATGGTTGGAACTTGAACATGTACTTGCTAATTTTAGGTAATTATATATATAAAGTGTCAAACTGTGTTGTGTAATTACCCCAAATCACATCAGGACAACAATAGACAGGTCTAGTTAACCTTCCTCTCACCTGTACACATATTTACATAATAATACCTTATCTCCTGTAAATAAAGATGACTTCTATATAAATTCTGATTTATTGTCAGCATCCAATTTTCAAGTCTTCTCAATAAATTTACATATTATTTTATGTAATATTCGGTAATAATTTTCTCCCCTTTTCCATTATTTTTGAAAAAAATAATCAAACTGAATAATTAGCATATTTTTAGTATGCTGTCTAAAATATAAAAGATATTTGATTTGCTCCATTCACACATAATTATTAATGCATTTGAATTTTCAGTGATCTGAGATTCCCACTTAAATGAGTCTATTTCAGTCATTTTACAAAATGTCCTGTAATTCCTTATAGATGGATGGTATCACTCACTTTCAGTAATACAACTACAATGATCCAGTCTTTCTTCACCATGCATTCTTCCTAACTCTGAATTTTTCTGTATAATGCACTGATACAACCTTTTACAATTTAAATTAAAAAACTGTTTATTTTTCGGAGATAACATTAGCTGGCACCACTGTACATATCCCATGTATAAATCTACCACACTATCGCGTCTATTTTGCGGCCTGTTGGGTTCTCTTTATTCAAAATTTACCTAGGCCTACAATTATAAAATTCTGATAGTATTCATGAGCGAATGTCAGTTTAAATTCTGTCCCAACTTTTAAAAGTGAATTCAATTTAACCATCAGATAACATCATTTCAATTTCATTTTTTTTCACCGTTGTTATTGTTTGCTGATGAAATCTAAATGCGTACAAATACATCCCCTTCAATCTACCGATGGCCTGGCTTTGATGTTAACTGTAGCGTTGTGCCTACCTACACACAGAATCTTACAGAAGGTATTTTTACCTCTTTCTTTACAGATGAAAATTATATTTGAGTGCGTCTCAGAAAACAAGTGACATACTAAACTGTTTTTATACAAAGACTTTACGGATGAGTTTAAACAAAAATGCTCGCCCATCAAACCCCTGACAGTCCTTCTAAAGACGGTACCTGACAGATATTCTACATCTGATATCTGCCTAGAGCT
Source organism: Mizuhopecten yessoensis (assembly GCF_002113885.1). Taxonomy (NCBI): domain Eukaryota; kingdom Metazoa; phylum Mollusca; class Bivalvia; order Pectinida; family Pectinidae; genus Mizuhopecten; species Mizuhopecten yessoensis. The sequence continues at coordinate 427,350 of NW_018408841.1, read as the reverse complement.
GCCATTCTCATGGTAATTCTGATAGTTTTTGTTGATATCAAATCCCTTCTGAATTGAGATAGTGCTTCTGTACAACCATACTTGTTTGTCTAACAGTGAGGTGGTGAAATATATAGATTGGAAAATGAAAGGAATATCATGCCGAAAAAGTTAATGTGGTCTCATTGAAGTAAATGTGGTCTCATTGAAGTTAATGTGGTCTCATTGGGTTTAATGTGGTCTCATTGAAGTTTATGTGGTCTCATTGGGTTTAATGCCATCTCATTGAGATTAATGTGGTCTCATTGAGGTTAATGTGGTCTCATTGAGGTTAATGTGGTCTCATTGGGTTTAATGTGGTCTCATTGAAGTTTATGTGATCTCATTGAGGTTAATGTGGTCTTATTGAAGTTAATGTGGTCTCATTGAGGTTTATGTGGTCTCATTGGGTTTAATGTGGTCTCAATGAAGGTAATGTGGTCTCATTGAAGTTAATGTGGTCTCATTGAAGTTAATGTGGTCTCATTGAAACTTATGTGGTCTCATTGAAGTTAATGTGGTCTCATTGAAGTTAATGTGGTCTCATTGAGGTTTATGTGGTCTTATTGGGTTTAATGTGGTCTCATTGAAGGTAATGTGGTCTCATTGAACTTAATGTGGTCTCATTGAAGTTAATGTGATCTCATCGAAGTTAATGTGGTCTCATTGAAGTTAATATGGTCTCATTGAAGTTAATGTGGTCTCATTGAAGTTGATGGGTCTCATTGAAGTTGATGGGTCTCATTGAAGTTAATGTGATCTTATTGAAGTTAATGTGGTCTCATTGAGATTAATGTGGTCTCATTGAAGTTATTGTGGTCTCATTGAAGTTAATGTGGTTTCATTGAAGTTTATGTGGCCTCATTGAAGTTAATGTGGTCTCATTGAGGTTTATGTGGTCTCATTGAAGTTAATGTGGTCTCATTGAAGGTAATGTGGTCTCATTGAAGGTAATGTGGTCTCATTGAAGTTAATGTGGTCTCATTGAAGTTAATATGGTCTCATTTAGGTTAATGTGGTCTCATTGAAGTTAATGTGGTCTCATTGAGATTAATGTTGTCTTATTGAGGTTAATGTGGTCTCATTGAGGTTAATGTGGTCTCATTGAAGTTCATGTGGTCTCATTGAGGTTCATTTGGTCTCATTGAGGTTCATGTGGTCTCTTTGAGGTTAATGTGGTCTCATTGAGGTTAATGTGGTCTCATTGAGGTTAATGCGGTCTCATTGAGGTTAATGTGGTCTCATTGAAGTTAACATGCTGTGAAAACTCTAGTCAACTGTTTCCTCTCTGATAACCAAACACAGAGGTACATGTATATTAAATGTTACCTTTTATCCAAACAAAATTGAAACATTAAAGGTCAAGGTCATTCTTTCATTATTCAGTTAATGAAATGTAAGTTGATCATGAGGCAACTGACCTTGACCTTGCTAGTGCTCTCTCCACTTACCGAGTCCTGCTCATCCAAAGGGCAGCCGTGACTCACCAGGAACTTACACACCTCATCAAAACCTTTGACTGCAGCAAAGTGTAGTGGTGTACGACCCTCCTGTAGTGAAAGGAAAGGTCAAGGTTAATTAATTTGACAAGTGTTATAGGGGTGTCCAACCCTCCTGTAGGGAAATGAAATGTCAAGGTTACACAACATGGCAATGAGATCAAATCTACCAATCTACTGATTCTTCTGTTTTGATTACCATAACTTTTATATCAGATATGTTACTTTTGTCAAGTATCACTATATCCTCACTCAATTTGAAGACAACTTTTGAGCCCATTAAGAAACAATAACATCCACCAAAAGTGATGGTCAATATTTTCCTTTTTCCTTAATAATACATCAGACATTTCAAGTAATACAACATTTATAATTCAAAAGTAAGGCATTACAGACACAAGGACAGATCATTCAGAATCAACTAGAACTGTAAGCCAAAGGCTAACTAATACCCCCGCTGCTATATCAACCAGAACTGTAAGTTAAAGGCTTACTAAGGCAAAGCATTGCAAAGCAATCAATAGTCTCCCACAAGTATCAAGTATTTCGCACAAAGGGGCATAACTCCATCAAAAAGGGTCGAAATTCCAAATTAAAATGCCCATACACAACTACATAGGATACTGATCATTCATGCAAAGTTTCAATGAAGTCCACCTGTTAATTAAGGAGGAGTTGCGCGGACAAGTATTTCGCACAAAGGGGCATAACTCCATCACTGCGTACAACAAACAGACAGACAGACAGACAGACAGACAGGGGGATTCCAGTAACCCCCCCCCCCCCTAACTTCGTTGCGGGGGTATAAAGACAGACAATACAGAATCAAGGACAGCCAACACAGAATCAAGGACACACAACACAGAAACAAGGACAGACAACACAGAATCAAGGACACAACACAGAATCAAGGACAGGCAATACAGAATCAAGGACAGACTACACAGAAACAAGGACAGACAACACAGAAACAAGGACAGACAACACAGAATCAAGAACAGACAACACAGAAACAAGGACAGACAATACAGAATCACGGACAGACAACACAGAATCAAGGGCAGACAACACAGAAACAAGGACAGACAATACAGAATAAAGGACAGACAATACATTAACAAGGACAGACAATACAGAATAAAGGACTGACAATACATTAGACAATACAGAAACAAGGACAGACAACACAGATACAAGGACAGACAATACAGAAAAAGGATAGACAAAAAGTAATGTTTAAATTATAAGTTATGAATTTAGACACCAGAAGATATACTGCCACATAATTTTCCCTATTACATTTTATTTTCTTATTCTATACATTTTGTAATTTTTATTCATGCATTTGGCAGATACTTTTTATAATGTAACAATGACCCAGAAAACAATTTCCTTACAATGATGTAATGCAAAATATTCTGAAGCCTGGTTAAGAGTTTGTTATTTTTTCCTCCCAGACGCCTACTGGTATGAAATTACAGAATGCACAAATGTAGCGAGTTATTTGAGAAAAACAGATCATCTGTTCCATTAGAATCGTCTGCAGGTAAATAATTGGACTTTTATTCAGGTATAATATATATAAAGCATATACAATCCTCAGTCAACCATAACATGTTGTCTGTATGGTCCCGCTGTTAAAACGGAAACACACTATTCATTAAACACTACTTACATATATGCAGACCATTAGCGATTTTGAATACAACACTATGAGCTGATAACAAGCCATATTTGAAGCTATATTTGAATACCTTGTAACGCAATTGTCACCTGAACGTTGAATTATTTATAAGATTGAGGAGTAGGTGACCTTCCAGAATCAGACCCTCCTCCCCACTCTCGAGTTGACAGGATGGGAAAATCATGGATCATAATAGTTCAGGATATTAACACCGCTCCGACAATAGGTGCTCCTCTTCATCTGATAAATTACTATCATATACAAAAGTGAGGCAGACTACCTAATATCCGAATATCTGTGTTTTTCTTAATATTTTTGGTGGCTTTCTACTTTTGCAGATGAATATTTACAATTCACTTTTAACGTGGGATGTTTTTTTGCTCCTGAAATGTCACATTACATAAAAGCCATTAAATACTATTTCCAGTTTCTGGTTATATTCAATCCTTAGATCTGAGGCAAAATCCCTTACCTGCATCTTACGTGAGCTAAATCCAGGACTTCATTCTTATAAGAGAGAATGGAATGGAGGTTTGGGCTTATTTCCAAATATGGTCATGTGCAGAAATTTGACCAGAAATGACCCTAAAGTGGCAATTATTATATAAGTGGATGGTCTTATTAGTGAACATGCACTTACCACCAAGAAAATAAGGTATAAACACCAATCATGAATGCTTTGTTCATAAAATGTACCTTATTGTTTCCAAATATGGTCATGTGCAGAAACTCACAAAGGGGGTTTATTGGAACATTATTTCTGAATGTGTCGTACCTATGTCAGGAGTATAATGTGTAGTCATGGTGGGAATATGTCAGTTACAGGTACAGTTACAGTTACAGTTTACAGGTACAGTTTAAACAGATATATGTAAATAACATGTACTGAGCTAACAGAAACGGATCAAACAAGATGTTGTGATATTGTCTACTCAGCACCGACACTCGGGTAGTATAGGATTTCAACATTCATATATACTTTTATCAGCAGCAACAGTTAGGGGATCTAAAGGTTGAGACCATCCAACAGTGGTAGTGTGTAACCTTGGTGTTAGTTTATATACAGATCCCCAACCTCAGAGTTCATTGTTGTTTCAGCCATTTTGGACCGAGATATTAGACAATGTGATTTATTACGTTACAGAACTTGAGAGTAACAAATGAACATATCCCCATAATTTACTCCATTATCTTACATTCAAAAGATGTCCGTCCTTATTATAAACAGATTTGAATTCATCAAGAGACTTTTAAATGATGCTTTGAAATGTGTGAGAGTGATCTATATACGAATGATATTGGGACAAATTATGTTCATATTTTGTGTTTTTATCTTTAATTTATTTCTATTTTATCTTTATTGCTATTTTATTTCCTAAGATAAATCAACTGAAAGAATGTAGAGATTTGCCAGGACCTTACATCCTGGGTAGATGGGGACTACCACAAACCATTCACACCCACCCTACTTAATGTCTTGCCCTCTAATGGCGATATGGTCGGTTATGGTAATTTGCCTTCTTTCAGTCTTACAGCTAAAAGCATTCAACGGTCTCTGACAAAGGACATCACACACCTCAGCAAGCAGACATTATTACCAGAGAATGAAAGAATTTCAATAAATCTGGTAGGTCTTCATAAATCATTATACAAATTTGTAGCCATGAAAATAGAAATGATGATCAACAACACCACTGAATCCGGTACACGATGTAATATTTGATTTACATCCTACGTGCTGACATGTTTCAGCCAAAGGGAGGCCGTCTTCAGAGCACAGTTACATGTTTGCAACTATGGTACAATGACAGTGAAAAGGTTTAGCCATTTTTGATTGGTGCATAATAGAATAAGTGCTAAATAAGTTCAATAGCTATGTTTAAAATATTTAAACATCCTTAACATTTACCAAAAGTCAGGTACAATTAAAACTTTTTTTTTTTTAATTTGAAAATTAATGAACTTACAAGAATGAAATAAACATGATAAACAACAATAACAAGTTGTGGGACTTCTGTCAGAATTTTGTATTACACTGTCGAGTGTACATTGGAGTTGTTACAAACAACAACTATAAGTTGTGGGACTTCTGTCAGAATTTTGTATCACACTGTCGAGTGGACATTGGAGTTGTTACAAACAACAATAACAAGTTGTGGGACTTCTGTCAGAATTTTGTATCACACTGTCGAGTGAACATTGGAGTTGTTACAAACAACAACTATAAGTTGTGGGACTTCTGTCAGAATTTTGTATCACACTGTCGAGTGAACATTGGAGTTGTTACAAACAACAACTATAAGTTGTGGGCCTTCTGTCAGAATTTTGTATTACACTGTCGAGTGTACATTGGAGTTGTTACAAACAACAACTATAAGTTGTGGGACTTCTGTCAGAATTTTGTATTACACTGTCGAGTGTACATTGGAGTTGTTACAAACAACAACTATAAGTTGTGGGCCTTCTGTCAGAATTTTGTATTACACTGTCGAGAGGACATTGGAGTTGTTACACTGTCGAGTGGCCATTGGAGTTGTTACACTGTCGAGAGGACATGGGAGTTGTTACACTGTCGAGAGGACATTGGAGGTGTTACACTGTCGAGTGGACATTGGAGTTGTGACAAACAACAATAACAAGTTGTGGGACTTCTGTCAGAATTTTGTATTACACTGGCGAGTGAACATTGGAGTTGTTACAAACAACAATAACAAGATGTGGGACTTCTGTCAGAATTTTGTATTACACTGTCGAGTGTACATTGGAGTTGTTACAAACAACAACTATAAGTTGTGGGCCTTCTGTCAGAATTTTGTATTACACTGTCGAGTGGACATTGGAGTTTTTACACTGTCGAGAGGACATTGGAGTTGTTACACTGTCGAGTAGACATTGGAGTTGTTACACTGTCGAGAGGACATTGGAGTTGTTACAAACAACAATTATAAAAATTTGTTAATATCTTTATACCTTACTTTTATAATACTTCAAATGTTTTGGTTAAATGTTGATTTTAATCGGAGAGTTCATAAACTTTAAACCCACATGTAAAATTTCTTGGAAGTATCCTTATACAGGAATGGTACTACATCACGGAATGTCCCTAACGGAGCAGTATGAGTCAAAGTACCCTCCTCGTGTGAACTTCTGTTCACCTCTGACCCAGTCCACCACACGATGCAATCTTGACCATTCAGATACACACATATTGATCAAAGATAATTAAAGATATAATAGAGTGTCATAATTCATAATTTATGTATGGAGACATGATTAAGAATACAGGTAAAGGAACACAAGTACACACCTGGGAACCCAATGGGTCATTATAAACACTCGTATATACGTTTCATTATTTACAAACACAGGTACAAGTTCATGCGTGATATCTAGTGTGGCAGACATATTTACATATAACTGCTGGAAGGGATGACCTCCCCATTACCTCACAGCCATTCCACACACCTACCAATGTGTATTACAAACAAGTGCTAATCATGTGATCATGCACAATCTCCTTTACATTCTACCTCTAATACTCCGACAGACACTTGGGAGGTCTGCATACAAATTTCTATGTACATTTTGTACTTCACAAAACTGTCTTGGTATATTAGAATAAATTAGATCCTAGTTTAGATTTAAATGCATTCAAATACAGTTAGGTATCACTGCAAAGCACATATGCAAAGCGTACAGCTTCAGGTATCAGAGAATCGGAGAACCTACCAGTTAAGTCATTCAAATTATTTTGACGAATACTTTTGAAACCCTGTCGAAACGACTATATTTTTTTATCAGTGTGATATGACGGCATCAACCGAGATGGACCAAACCCTGTTTCTTTGATGACATAGGTAGAGTGTGCTAAATTAGACGACACTATCTGAAATTAAATCTAGGTGAAAACGTGAGTTGTGTTGAACTGGTCTTGTAAGTGATAATTGAAATCGTTAATGAGCTAGTGAATTAAATTTGGATAACAATGGTTGCCAGTCAAGTATCGGTGAACGAAGATTTCTCATTTCTATCCCTGGTAATTGGTGTGCACCCTACTCCTCAGTCCTGTATTAGCAGTATATATCTAGCTGGGTGTGCACCCTACTCCTCAGTCCTGTATTAGCAGTATATCTAGCTGAGTATACACCCTACTCCTCAGTCCTGTATTAGCAGTATATCTAGCTGGGTGTGCACCCTACTCCTGCAGTCCTGTATTAGCAGCATATCTAGCTGGGTGTGCACCCTACTCCTCAGTCCTGTATTAGCAGTATATCTAGCTGGGTGTGCACCATACTCCCCAGTCCTGTATTAGCAGTATATCTAGCTGGGTGTGCCCCCTACTCCTCAGCCATGTATTAGCAGTATATCTAGCTGGGTGTGCCCCCTACTCCTCAGTCCTGTATTAGCAGTATATCTAGATGGGTGTGCACCCTACTCCTCAGTCCTGTATTAGCAATATATCTAGCTGGGTGTGCACCCTACTCCTCAGTGCTGTATTAGCAGTATATCTAGCTGGGTGTGCACCCTCCTCCTGCAGTCCTGTATTAGCAGCATATCTAGCTGGGTGTGCACCCTACTCCTCAGTCCTGTATTCGCAGTATATCTAGCTGGGTGTGCACCCTACTCCTCAGTCGTGTATTAGCAGTATATCTAGCTGGGTGTGCACCCTACTCTTCAGTCCTGTATTAGCAGTATATCTAGCTGAGTGTGCACCCTCCTCCTCACTCCTGTATTAGCAGTATATCTAGCTGGGTGTGCACCCTACTCCTCAGCCATGTATTAGCAGTATATCTAGCTGGGTGTGCACCCTCCTCCTCAGTCCTGTATTAGCAGTATATCTAGCTATAACTTATTTTTACCCGTGTTGACATAAAACAAACACTGTTTATCTGTGATGACATAAAACAATCACTGTTTATCTGTGATGAAATAAAACAATCACTGTTTATCTGTGTTGGCATAAAACAATCACTGTTTATCTGTGATGACATAAAACAATCACTGTTTATCTGTGATGACATTAAATAATCACTGTTTATCTGTGATGAAATAAAACAATCACTGTTTATCTGTGTTGACATAAAACAATCACTGTTTATCTGTGATGACATAAAACAATCACTTTATCTGTGATGACATAAAACAATCACTTTATCTGTGATGACATAAAACAATCACTATTTACCTGTGATGACATAAAACAATCACTGTTTATCTGTGATGACATTAAATAATCACTGTTTTGATGCAACAACATTTTACCTGTGACCTTGACCACTGGCTGCTTTCACACAACAAAACACATTTGAGGACGGCAAAAAATAAAATAATATCTGTTTTGTTACAGCAAAGAGTAAAATGATCAGGGATTTGTTGTCGCTTCATTTCAATATAAGCTCTACACTTCCATACCTGTGTTCTGATAAGACTACGTGTGGTGAGATATGAGCAACTGAAATTCAATTACGTATTAATTGACGCGTCTATTGACCTGTACTGAGCTTATAGGCTGGTGCACTAAGTCGGTACCATTGGAAAAGTGCACTTTTATATTTACAAAATCTATTAACAGTGGAGAATTAAAGAAATAATTACACAAGTATTTTTAATCGGACAGCTTTATCCGACTCTGTATAGCAGATTATACTTGTAAGCTCCTATCAAAAGACAGCTGGGTAACAGGGTACAGTTGATTATAGAATAAGCTTTAACCGAGGTTTCTAAAACCACCTTTAAATTTAATTTATTAAATAAAGTGACAGTCAAGAATCTAAATTGTCTCTTTAAGATACTAATACATGTACATATATTTTAATTCATTTTTTTTTTATTTGAAACAAAAACGTTTAAAATTATAATTATCACTCGTATTTTTAAATTTTTAAATTTCAAAGTTCACAAATCTTTGCTAATCTAGGTCCTGGTATGTACTTTAGGTTGTATTGGTGTTTGAGGGTACCAGCTACATAGGGAGGGGCTACAGGTAGTTGTGATTCACCGCAAGGACAAGATCAACAACACCTTACATTCAAATTGTCAAAATAAAAATGTTTTGATCCTGTTTATAATGTGTGGGCACTACAACTTATAACACATAACTATGTCTCAGACAACAACTTTTAGTTTTTTTGAAACCACCAGGAAACCCCCTAAGGCTAGAATACACCTGTAAATCTTTGATTTGCTATTGACAGCACCTAATTGATAGTATCTGTGCTGGTAAACGTTCAGCTTTAATGTCTCTACAATCATTCTCCTTTCATGGATATCATTCAGAAGCAACATTCTAAGTGTTAGAGTAATTGGGCATGGGAAAATGTAAAAATGATATTGGCTTTTCAAGAGCTAGGGTGTACGTGTTTATATTATTCAGAAACTTTTTAACTTTAATTTCAACTGTACATGTACGACATTCTGATGTTTAGGATCTCCCAACTTATCAATCCAGACTTGGGAAATATATAGCTTTAATGACGACTGGCTAATATCGGGTCAGGTACTTGATTTCGTATCTACACAAACCACACACTATACGTACCCACCTCTTACGTCACCTATTTCATCCTCAAGAGACTTGACGGGAAATCATAAACCACACCTGTCATGTACAGGTAATACAGGTACGTCGCAGTACATATGTATGGAACATACTTCAAGACAAACCTTGTGCAAATATACAGGTAGACACAAGGATACCGATAGGTGCCAATATGGTATAAGAACTAAATTTGTTCCAACAAAATATACTCTGGTACAAACAATATATAAAAAAAAAAGGATTTAAGTTCGCCAAAAAAAAATCAGTGAGAATTCAATTTGATGCTGTATTGAGTAAAAAGTTACAGATACCTGGCAACAGAATCAACTGGTACATTAGTATCCCCCGCTTTCACGGAAACAGGGGATATAAATTTGGGTTTGTCCGTCTGTCCGTCATGCTTTGTTTCCATGCAATAACTGCAACAAATGTTAACCGATTTTCTTCAAACTTGGTAACAGGGTTAAATGTCTTAAGGGCTCGTCCAAGTTCGAGTGACAATTTTAATTTTAAACGTTTTTGTTTCAAATAAAATAAAAATTAATTAAAATATTTACACTATGCTTTCTCCAATCTGTTAATAATTTACACCGTAATACCTACATGTTCGATAAAAAGTCTAACTTCTGTATAAGGCTTTTTTTTTCTCTTCAAGTTTCAAGCTATACATTATGACTCAACAGCACGATACTCACATGTTTAAACCTAACCTCAATAATGTTAACATGTCTACAATATATCCTGCAAGCGGGGGATATAAATTCCACGAATTTGCTTGTATAGTACAAAGGTATAAAGTATGGACAATTAATGATGGTACCAGTACACATTTTCTGTAAGGAAATAAATCTGTAAGCCAATCAACAAATAGTTGACTAAGAATCCATGGAAATAACTTCTAATGAATCACGAGTCCATCAATTTTGAACTTCCACACAAAGATGTTGTCCATCCAGCACAGCTAGTGGACTAAACCTATCTGGAAAAGTACATGCAGAATTTGAAGCATTTGCAGCTTCATAGGGAAGTCTTGGAGGAAAGTCTTGAAGGGACAGTACAAATGGTCCAAACTTTGTCATTTTGCAGGATAAAAAGATACCAACAGAAAAATTTCCATAAATCCCTGTATTTTATCTCACAGATGCAATACCACAAATTTCGATTTTCAAGCTGTTTAAATTTGTGTTCAAACCTATCTATCAATTTTGAGGCACATACACCTTTTAAGGAGCATTGCATACAACAATAAGTGATGCAAGTCTGCAGGACCTAAGCTAGATAGAGAAAGGAGCTGGGGAGATGGATACATTGTGAAAGGAGATGGGGAGATTGATACATTGTAAAAGGAGACGGGGAGATGAATACATTGTGAAAGGAGATGGGGAGATGGATACATTGTGAAAGGAGATGGGGAGATGGATACATTGT
>NW_018408841.1:398758-410401 GCF_002113885.1 Mizuhopecten yessoensis | reverse complement strand
AAAGGAGATGGGGAGATGGATACATTGTAAAAGGAGATGGGGAGATGGATACATTGTGAAAGGAGATGGGGAGATGGATACATTGTGTAAGGAGCTGGGTACTCTAATGTACTGAGAAAGGAGCAATTAGGTTTGAGGTAAGGAGTCAGGGTACTTTGATGTACTGAGAAAGGACCAATAAGGTTTGAGGTAAGGAGTCAGGGTACTTTGATGTACTGAGAAAGAAGCAAGCACACTTTGACATATTGAGAAAGTCACAAGGGGACTTGTTGAAACCTATTTTTTCTTCAGAAGTCCACATAAGTTCTACACATATTCTGGCTGATCATCAGTCCTACAAATGCTTCCCTCATCAGGTATAACAGGAAGCAACAGCTGACTTTGCCCACAGTAAATATTTAATTGACAATTATACCATACGGTATGCCCAATAATAATACCACATGTGCTTTCTTATTGGACGACATAATGATAATCAAAACCTACCCAGTGTCCCATGACAGACAAGACATCAATATAAACAATTCCATTCCATAAATAAGCTATTGCCTGGCAGAACAAAACCTTTTATATAGTCAACAAAGCATTCTCTGGAATGTGACCAGCATTGGTGACAGTCTGTCATTATTGTTCTCCAAATAATTTCAAATTCTAATTTTGGCAACAGATGACACCTTAATGAGCTGAGTGATGTTTTCAGTTTCATGCTGGGCAGGTACGGATAAGTTTACAGTACTGTCAAATATGTACTGGGCTGGTACGAATAAGTTTACAGTACTGTCAAATATGTACTGGGCTGGTACAGATAAGTTTACAGTACTTTCAAATATGTACTGGGCAGGTACGGATAAGTTTACAGTACTGTCAAATATGTACAGGGCAGGTACGGATAAGTTTACAGTACTGTCAAATATCCATAGAGACCACACTGTTTAAAATCTGAAATGTTATAGAGTATCAAACCCCAAAACACAGTGTACCTATAGACCACCTGGACGATTCTGAGTCAGGATCTTCACCTCCGATATTGATCACAGCGTGGCTATTATCATTGTACAAATAAGAGTTTTTGTGACATAGATCCACAAGTCATGGTCACCACAATACAGTAATCCCAACACTGATTCAAAGGTCATGCCTGGGTATATATCCAATCATATATATTTCCTCGTCACTGATTGACAGAATTCACCATAACATTCATTTGTATGTAGGGAAACTGAAGTGTCACCAATATCTCATAAACAGGACCAAAAGCAATTCTGACGGAAATTAATTTTTCTTTTCATTATTTAACTAGGTTGCGTTCTAAAGTCTCCATGTGGCACCTCATCTGACACATATCTAATTTGCATAATAAACAGGTAAGATTATATAACACCTGTATAGTTTTGTGAGAACTCTTTAACATTTCACCAAATCATGGTTTCTTGAATTCTGTAAGCTTTTATACAAAATCTTGGTGAATCATGAAAGATTGTGAGTGACAAGACAAACTCCAATATAAAAAAGTCCATTTTTTTCTCATCATCAATTAAAACTGATTGAAAATGTGCTCATTTGTATAGCTTATGTTATAGTTATAGTGCATTCAGCATTGGCTGATTTATCCCAATTAGTACCACACACTTTAGCCCTTACACAACAACATACTACATAACACTATAAATGGTGGAATGTTCAAGTTTGGCATTAAAGTTCTATATTTCATACTTATAAATGCCAGAAAATGTTTACTTCACATAGATAATAATTAAAGAAGGTTTTTATACACACTTTATTCACAACAAAGTGCAGTTTGTTTCACAATTTTCAAATTCCAACATATAATTATATATGGTCAAATAAAAGGTCTTTTAGAGTTCTATCAAATATATGTAAGCATAGAACAAAACTTTCAGCATTCACAAACAGCAAATAAGCTACAAGAAGCAAAGTTACAGGAAAGGGGCCAGAAGTGTTCTGATTCTGATGGTTGTAGTCCAGTATAGGTGGTAGAGTTGTGACCATTTGTTGTACTGTTACCTTGGCATCATCTAATCACCACTAAAGACTAAAGTAGACTGGCCAGGATCAAAGGTAGAAGAATCTAACATGTAAACGTAGGGGTGACAGGTTTAAGTGTCTATGAATACTGTTCAGAATAACATTTACACAAGTAAATCTACACTGTTAATAATATCTACCAGCATTTAAACTCACACATTGACGATCCAAAAATAGGTCATAACAAACTTAATGCCACCTATATGATACTCAGAAAATATTGCTCAAAACTGCAAGCTTTGATTACATAGACTTATAAATGTCCCACACGTTGTAGCTCGCCAATTGTAATTTACCCCTGACCACCATCAGTGATATGAAAAAACGACTATCTCAAGTCATCTAGTGAAATAGGTATGGTCACATGACCGTGCTCGAAAGATTGGTTACTTAAGAAAGCTATCACCCTTACTCAAATCTCACTCAGCTTTCGAGTAATGCTTAACATTTTTTGTGGTCATACAAGATGATATGAAAAACCTGTTAAAAGTTACCTGTAAAACATCAGTAAAGGGAAGTATTCTTTCAGTTTCAGATCTACAGTATCTTTAAGTACAACACAACACCTGTAGGACTTAAATCGTTCAGAGTGCTCACAATCCTCGTCACGATCCATACTAGGAGCGTAACAGCACTAACTTGTTTTCTCTGGCAGTGTCAACATGGCTAATATGCACGGTATATTGATTCTAGAGATCCAACAGACTTTTTATTTGGTTTTGTTTAGTTATATCAATATCAAAGACTAACATGACAGGCGAAGAGGAGCAGCCACCTAGATATAAACCAGCTTCTACCTCTGGTCAGGTTAGGTACGGTTCAACCATATCTTACAGGGTAAATAGCCAGGTAAACCTGAATCCTATACCAAATAAATAGCCAGGTAAACCTGTATCCTATACCAGATAAATGGTCAGGTAAACCTGTATCCTATACCTGATAAATAGCCAGGTAAACCTGAACCCTATACCTGATAAATAGCCAGGTAAACTTGAATTTTATACCTGATAAATGGTCAGGTAAACCTGTATCCTATACAAGATAAATGACCAAGTAAACTGGAATCCTTTACCTGATAAATAGCCAGGTAAACCTGTATCCTATACCTGATAAGTAGCCAGGTAAACCTGTATCCTATACCTGATAAATGGTCAGGTAAACAAACCTGTATCCTATACCTGATAAATAGCCAGGTAAACCTGTATCCTATATCTGATAAATGACCAGGTAAACCTGTATCCTATACCTGATAAATGGTCAGGTAAACCTGTATCCTATACCTGATAAATGGTCAGGTAAACCTGAATCCTATACCTGATAAATGACCAGGTAAACCTGAATCCTATACCTGATAAATGGCACAGTAAACCTGTATCCTATACCTGATAAATGGTCAGGTAAGCCTGTATCCTATACCTGATAAATGGCACAATAAACCTGTATCCTATACCTGATAAGTACTCAGGTAAACCTGTCTTTTATACCTAATAAATGGTCAGGTAAACCTGAATCCTATTACAGATAAATAGCCAGGTAAACCTGTATCCTATACAAGATAAACGACAAGGTAAACCTGAATCCTATACCTGATAAATGGCCAGGTAAACCTGAATCCTATACCAGATAAATAGCCTGCAGGTAAACCTGTATCCTATACCTGATAAATGGCACAATAAACCTGTATCCTATACCTGATAAGTGGTCAGGTAAGCCTGTATGCTATACCTGATAAATGGCACAGTAAACCTGTATCCTATACCTGATAAATTGCACAGTAAACCTGTATCCTATACCTGATAAATGGCCAGGTAAACCTGAATCCTATACCAGATAAATAGCCTGCAGATAAACCTGTATCCTATACCTGATAAATGGCACAATAAACCTGTATCCTATACATGATAAGTGGTCAGGTAAGACTGTCTCCTATACCTGATAAATGGCACAGTAAACCTGTATCCTATACCTGATAAATGGTCAGGTAAACCTGTATCCTATATATACCTGATAATTATATAAATGGTCAGGTTAACTTATATCGTACTCCGTTATGTTACATTTAGTAAACTGTAAATGGAGCTAGAGACAGGCACAGACCTACAAAGGATTGTTACTGATCAGCAAAACACCAAACGAAAGAATTTTCATCATAAAATTAGTTAATAAGGTCAAAATTGTCTTCAAATAGGGATTGAACGGCGTTTTTTTAATTTTCATGCCAATATGAATGCAAATCGGTTATATCAATTTAGCATGAAGCCCACTACCGGCTTATATTTACATTTTTACTATAGAACAATTGTTAAATTTCATTCATTTGTTCTTAAATATTTTGTTTATTTACTGCATCTTGTAGATGCGTCGTCCTTTAAACGACATTGGCAGAACAGCCCTACTTAACTAAAATTGGCGCCAATGATTAACTGTAGTCATTTGAGCGTTTGACACAGGGGCATTCTCCTTGTTATCCGAAGCGAGGCGACAACACTCTCATTGAACAAGGTTAATCTATGACGTCATAAGTAAACCATGTGTTACGTCACGAGAGTTTTTGCATTCATACTCAAATGAAATGCATTTTTGCTGGTAATGTTCATATAGTGGGTTACAGCACAAATGTAAATGTATGATAATATCAGTGAAACAGAAATGACTTCATGATATTATAATTATAGTTTTTATCCACACATCATCGGCATACATATCCTCGCCTGATTAAGCCCTTTTGAGACATTGCATGTCACATCCGTGTTTATAAGAAATCAGGGACAATTTAATGCAGATTCAATGAAATACGCCAAACTTCCTGGAACATTTCACGTACACTTTATAAATTGACTTTCTCCCGAGCACAGGTAGAGTGGGTAGCCAGCACAGGTAGAGTGGGTAGCCAGCACCGCAGGCAAGTTCAAAGATAAAGTGTCACCGACTTTTTCAGTGATCACTGAAATATGACTCATTCTGCGCTGCACCTCCCCTGGTAATCTGTGCACTGAATAGCCCTCTCCAAGGCGAGCAAAGGATTTTAAATACATGTACAAAATTCTAGAACATTTAAACAGCTTCCTATTTACAACCTGTTCTACGAATGGATCTCAAATTCTCTTCATATTCTGTTACAGAAACTGCATATTGTAACTACAAGATTATGGACACACTTACAAAGGAACCAAAATAAACCATGTGGCCTTGAACAAACAGATTGAGCCATCTGCAACCAACGTGTTGGAACATTGCATGTTGGGTAATCTAAAATTCAAATCCCACTGGGTTTTCATCCGATCATATTACAGTGTTTTCTTTTGATCATCAAACACCACCCGATTTAGAAAACATCATCTGTCAGACAACAGCTCAGAGTATTTTAAACGACTATCTCCTCGTGTGGTTGATGTCCCATCTGGGACATTATAGCTGGAGGCCTTGATTCAAACAGCAATCTGATTGGATGATTAGGGTTGATAAAAAGTACTAGGATCCTGTACATGTTCTACACATTTATGACAAGCTTTAAGCTAATACAAACAACTAAGTAATGCATAGTTTTCTTTTAAAGGAAAAAATTGAAATTGAAATTCCTCATCACACAATATCAAAAACAAGGTCAATTAAGAAGTATGGCTTTATTGGTCTTTAAATCTGAAGGTCAATTTATTTGATTACATCCCAAGAATCTCTTATACGACTCAATGGCTAACACAGTTAAGGAAGTAGCATCTCCTAACCTTGATAGAACCAATGTAGCTAAACATAATGCCTTATGCAGCAGATCGCTGAACATATAAATAACCAAACATGCCTAACGTATCTATCACTAGCAGACAAATGCCTAACATATCTATCACTAGCAGACAAATGCCTAACGTATCTATCACTAGCAGACAAATGTCTAGGGTATCTGTCACTAGCAAACAAATGTCTAACGTATCTGTCACTAGCAGACAAATGTCTAGGGTATCTATCACTAGCAGACAAATGTCTAGGGTATCTATCACTAGCAGACAAATGTCTAACGTATCTATCACTAGCAGACAAATGTCTAACGTATCTATCACTAGCAGACAAATGCCTAACGTATCTATCACAAGCAGACAAATGTCTAATGTATCTATCACTAGCAGACAATGTCTAATGTATCTATCACTAGCAGACAAATGTCTAACGTATCTGTCACTAGCAGACAAATGTCTAACGTATATATCACTAGCAGACAATGCCTAATGTATCTATCACTAGCAGACAATGTCTAACGTATCTATCACTAGCAGACAAATGTCTAACGTATCTATCACTAGCAGACAAATGTCTAATGTATCTATCACTAGCAGACAAATGTCTAACGTATATATCACTAGCAGACAATGCCTAATGTATCTATCACTAGCAGACAATGTCTAATGTATCTATCATTAGCAGACAATGTCTAATGTATCTATCACTAGCAGACAAATGTCTAACGTATCTATCACTAGCAGACAAATGTCTAATGTATCTATCACTAGCAGACAATGTCTAATGTATCTATCACAAGCAGACAAATGTCTAATGTATCTATCACTAGCAGACAAATGCCTAACGTATCTATCACTAGCAGACAAATGTCTAACATATCTAACTACAAACCTACCAAGGCATTCAGTGTGTGCCATCTTTACCTAAATACTGTTCTCATACCAACAACCCAGACAATTAAGTAGCGAATGTAGCCTGCACAAATGTACAAGTCTTTGATATGTTTTATGGAGCAATAAATATAATGGATGCTATCATACAATTGATTTATGATGAATTTCTGTGAAAAATAGACAAGGATAGTACAGTAGAAACCTCTTGGGAACTATATATACAAAACTAGAACAGAGACTGCACTATCGATGGAACAAGCAATTGTTACTAGGTATTGTCTTGCTGCCAACCATAAAATCAGTTTTATTGGCAACTAACTAACTACAATAAAATAAATGGCTAATCAATAAAAAAAAAATAGGCTACCTTGTCTGGATGAAACGTGGCCCCCAATTGGATGAGCTCCTGCACTTTGTCCACCTGACCATTGCAGGCAGCCAGTCGTAGCTTGTCTACCAGAGACACCGTGGGGTAGGCAGAATGGGTGGCTGGCCCAGACATCTCTGGAACAGAAAAAAAGGAAATAAATCAACAATGGTAACACAGTCTCTGCTTAAGAGATAACACTATTATACATACGTAACCAATCAAGGCCAAGCCAGTGCTCACTGATAAGCCCACCCTTTTGTTTATCAGATGCTGAAAAGGTTCATTATTTGCATACTGTAGGACTATAAAATTTCATCATGTAATTCACATTTCAAGTCTTTTGAAGAAATAATGGAACCTCTACGTGTACATGTATTACATGAATTATTCAAGTTTACATGTAATGGCTGACCACAAAATTCCTATCGGCGGAGTGAAACAAATTGTAAACATAAAACTGTGAAACAAATAACCAACAAATGTGAAATGTTATTTTACAGACTCAACAGAATTATCATTAACTCAGTAACAGGCCCAGTACCTATTTCTTATTTTCAGTAATAAGACCAATAAGCTTTACCAGTACAACAAGGTACATCATCTTACATTATTGTCATCCTTGCTAGAGATTCAATCAACATAAAACCAACAAACCTGAAAACAGTCACTGTGTCACACACTCGACACTTATTACAAACATTCCTGAACACCTGATGTTGTACATTTCTTCACACGGAATGTTTTGGTGTTGTGTTATAGGTATTTTAAATATTTCAGTTACTGTGATTTCTAGCTGAAATAGAAAGGAAATTTGATTATGTTAATTTCCTGAAAGACACATTCCACAAACTTAAATCCCCATAAAAACTATGATATCCAGATCTGATTTAATACAGCCAGAAGCAGATTAAAACCGGTACAAATTTGGGAAACCGCAAAATTTAAAGCTGAAATGAAGTTCTATAATCTTAACTTTCAAATAGGCTCAAGGACAAAGGACAAACTTGTCCGGTTGAATTCCTATGCAGTGACCGTAACACTAGTCCAAGTAGTCAAAAAGCAAAACAATGACCCCAACGATAATTATAATCTCCCTTAGAAAGATTTATGTCGACACATTTTTTTCAAAATACCAGCTGTAAACTGAAAGTCATCACACAATACAGTGCAGAAGACAAAGAAGTTATCATCTATTGGTGTTCTATATATATCCAATACCAATCCCTTTTGAGACATAAATACGATATATATACACATCCCTTGTCTTGTGTGACAAAGGTAACTGTTACATAATGGGTGGTCCATACCTAAAAGGAAGGCTGAGCATGCGATGATGCACATGAATTCCACTCAAATTACCTGACTGAATGAAAAAAGTTTTTTTATTGCATTATCTGCTTTTGATAATGCATAATGGATTCTAAGTGCTTTGTCCAAAAATAATTTTCCGAAATTTGACCGCATTTTGCATATAAATATATGAATTCTCACCTGCATAAAAGTGGAACAATATGATCCAGATATTCAGAAATGTCTGCATTTAGACACAGGTAATAAAAACACCACAGATTATTGTTTCATAAACCTATTTTGGGGAACCTGATCAGGGTAGTCTTTGACCTCAACTTCCGTCAGAGGAGTAACATTAAAACAAGTGAACAGGTGATGACAAAGGGGCTGTCTTCTGTAGGGAATCCAATAGTCCAGGACAAGGAAACACGATCGTGATGAAGGAGAACCCTATCTTACCCAGTCAGTACAGTACCTGTGTAACCATCCCTATGTCACTTATTCTCCATTCATTATCTCATACCACGTTCCAAGGTTCCTTCAAGCTGATGAACTTAATCATAGGATAAATGCTACTAAAATCAAAGTTTAAATAATACAATGACATAAATCAAGTTAGATTTTTTTTTTCACAAAACACTTCCTGAAAAGTGTTCCAGCTAAGTCCACTATGTCATTTTGAAATAACAGTTTAAACACATTTGTGTCATAAAATTTCTAGAACATTTACTTCAGGTGAGGATTTTTATTTCATCGAATTTAAGAATATTTACTTCGAGTGTAGATTTAAATCTCAACAAAGAGGACACTACAAAGGTTCATCTGTGCCCGTCCAGATCCCATCAGATCCCACCGGTACACACTAATTAATTTATATTTCACTTAACAGGTAATAACATTTTGAAAGCAAATATCAGTTGTTAATTTATATGTGCTGTGCACCAGTTGTCACAAGCAAACGGCAGTACCATTTTTTTGTAATTTATTGGCTCATATTTAAATCATCTGAACTATTTTTTACAAAAGACTAAAAGCAGATGACAAAAGAAGCACTTATTGGACAATTTCAGCTGTGGTATATGTAAATACTGCTGTTGTTACCAAAAGTACCACCAGGTGTCACTGGTTATCTTTCTACCTGTTACAATTCCAGATCCAAGGTTGAAAATTGGCAAAAGTATAGAAACTTATGTTCTTGTTTTATAACAGTATTTATTATAGGTGTGTTGCTATGAAAATGTACGTCAAATCTGAAAAGTGGTCTACTGAAATTATAGTAGGATAGTAAAACATTGATTCAATAGCCTTAGTTTTGACATCGTCTGGGGTTATTGCATGCTAAATTCCTTCATTAATTTTGGACTTTCTTTTTAAATACTTCCAGGAAAATTGTTCACTCTCTCTCTATTAGTATATGTACATACCAATACCATGAATATGTCAATGGCAGAAATATTGTATTTCTGTTAGGGGATTCAATGGTATTGTAAAGTACTTTCAGTGCTTTTATCATTATATGGCATTTGACATTATAGGACCGTATCTAGCTTAAGTATGTCACTTCAAGGTATGTCATAATACACAAATAAACAATTTATACAATAGACTGATAAAAATACATACAATTTTAGGATTTCTTTATCAAGCTCTAATTACTGGTCATATGCCACCTGGCTAAATCCCTCCACATGTGTGCATTCCTGCATGAGGAAGTATATCAGTGCAGGTTTTGGTGGGCCCAGGTTTCTAACAGCATGTTATTCCCACCTCACTTGAATGTTACAGCACAATAACTGTAGCCCCCACCACAGACTACTTGATACTCCACCTGTATTAACAAAGTTGTGTGGGGAAGAGAAAAACACTTTCTTAAAAAGTCATGCTAGGAAAACTTTGGGGATCGAACCCAGGACATCTGAGTGAAGGCCAGAGCGTTAACCACTCCGTAAACTCTGTCCTTCTAATACATTGTACTCCAGTACTTAAAAGAGTAAACTGTACAATAAATGTAAAGTATCCTTGGGTTTTGTTTTGTCTGTCTTGAATTATTTGTATGCTGCAATTGTATACCAATTATTACCATGTAAACTCCACTATAATTCAAGGATACATCTAATCCTTACTGCACATGTAGCCAAATAAGGACAAAGCTTGTAAAGTCAATGTGGCATAAAACCCTGAATACCAAACTGATGGCCTTTTGATGTATTCAAATTAAGATAAACGTATACGTGTATTGCATCTTAACTACCTCATATTCAAATTAAAGGGCTAAGGCCAGTTAGGATATTTTTTTCCCCATTATACCTGTTAAAAATTTTGGTTAACATTTCAAAAATAAAGCGAGTGGAAGTCTGTTTCATACATTTATTTGTCTTGTAATAACTTATTCATTTTCTAGAAGGTAATTAAAATTACATTTAAATAGAAAATAACTGATGGACTTTATATTATGGTAAACAGTACAATTCAGCACAGGTGTTGAATATAGTCTGATAGAGGTGGGGGGTAGGAAGGAGGTCATATCGGTGCAGGGTTGGGCGTCAGTGCAGGGTGTGGAGCAGGGGAAGGGAGGGGTTGTAAGTGTAGGGTGTGGAGTGGGGGAGGGAGGTGTAAGTGTAGGGTGTGGAGTGGGGGAGGAAGTGTAAGTGTAGGGTGTGGAGTGGGGGATGGAGTGTTAATGTAGGGTGTGGAGTGGGGGAAGGGGGGTGTAAGTGTAGGGTGGGGAGGGGGGGAAGGGGGTGTAAGTGTAGGGTGTGGAGTGGGGGATGGGGTGTTAGTGTAGGGTGTGGAGTGGGGGAAGGGGGGTGTAAGTGTAGGGTGTGGAGTGGGGGAGGGGGTGTTAGTGTAGGGTGTGGAGTGGGGGAAGGGGGGTGTAAGTGTAGGGTGTGGAGTGGGGGAGGAAGTGTAAGTGTGGGGTGTGGAGTGGGGGATGGAGTGTCAATGTAGGGTGTGGAGGGGGAAGGGGGGGGAAGGGGTAAGTGTAGGGTGTGGAGTGGGGGAGGGAGTGTTAATGTAGGGTGTGGAGTGGGGGAAGGGGGGTGTAAGTGTAGGGTGTGGAGTGGGGGAGGAAGTGTAAGTGTGGGGTGTGGAGTGGGGGATGGAGTGTCAATGTAGGGTGTGGAGGGGGAAGGGGGGGGAAGGGGTAAGTGTAGGGTGTGGAGTGGGGGAGGGAGTGTTAATGTAGGGTGTGGAGTGGGGGAAGGGGGGTGTAAGTGTAGGGTGTGGAGTGGGGGAGGGGGTGTTAGTGTAGGGTGTGGAGTGGGGGAAGGGGGGTGTAAGTGTAGGGTGTGGAGTGGGGGAAGGGGTGTT